>NC_083344.1:64621652-64929014 GCF_019175385.1 Lycium barbarum | reverse complement strand
ACAATAATGAAGCGGTCTAGATAAGGCTTAAACACACGGTTCATCAAATCTATGAAAGAAACAGGCGCATTAGTCAAGAAATATACATGACCTGAAACTCAAAGTGCCCATAACGAGTACAGAAAGCAGTTTTCGGGACATCCTCATCCTTTATCTTCAATTGATGATATCTAGACCTCAAGTCAATCTTTGAAAAGATCATAGCACCCTGAAGTTGGTCAAACAAATCATCTATCCTAGGCAAGGGATACTTATTCTTAATAGTCACTTTATTAAGCTGACGGTAGTCAACATACATTCCAAGGGAACCATCCTTCATCCTAACAAACAAGACTGTAGCACCCCAAGTTGAGGAACTTGGTCGGATGAAACCCTTATCTAACAAGTCCTTCAATTGATCCTTTAATTCCCTTAGCTTCGCTTGAGCCATACGATAAGGTGGAATAGAAATAGGTTGGGTGTCGGGCATAACATCAATCCTAAAATCAATAACTCTATCAGGAGGAATACCAGGAAGATCTTCGGGAAATACTTTGGGGTAGTCACTGACTATGGAAACAGATGCAAATTCGAGTACTACGACTTTTGTATCATTGACAGCAACCAAATGGTAAATACACCCCTTAGTAATCATCTTATGAGCCTTAAGATAAGAAATAAATCTACCCTTTGGCTTAGCGATTTCACCCTGCCACACGATAACAGGCTCATTGGGAAAGGCGAAAGGAACTAACTTATGACGACTATCCACATTAGCATAACACGCAGACAACCAGTCTATCCCCATAATTACATCAAAATCCACCATCTCAAGTTCACACAAATCAGTCACGGTCTCACGTCCCTTAATCACAACAACACAAGTTCTATACACTCTAGAAGTAATAACAGGAACACCAGAAGGTGTATCAACAACAAACAGTTCTAACAAAGGTTCGGGTTTCATACCCATATTAAGAGCAAAATAAGGAGTCACATAGGATAACTTTGAACCTGGATTAATCAATGAGTAAGCATCATGAGAACAGATGGTAAGGATACCTACAACCACAGCGTCAGAAGCCTCGGCTGCCTCCCTACGAGTCAGCCCATAAAGCCAAGTTGTCCCTCCATCAGAAGTATTAGTAACTTTCTTTCCATTGCCATTATTACGAGCATTCTGATAATTATTGATAGCATTACCAGCATGTGAATTTTTAGCAGATGCAGAAGCAGGCGAATCATTGTTTTGATTAGACATAGCAACCATCACGCGTAGACACTTTCTGCATTCCCTCTTCAGATGCCCCCTAATACCACAGTAATGAAAGATACAATTTTCCCAGACTGGCAGACAACTACTTCCCTGCGAAAACTTACTATTATTATAATTTTTCTGGCCTTGCCTACCAGAAGGCACACTAGCATAGGAATGAGAACCAGACTGAGCAGGTGCAGAATATCCTCTACTCTGCCCTCCCTTATAGTTATTACCACTGAAATCACCCGCCGAACGGGCCTTTTTGTTCTGATCTCGATCCACCCTCCCTTTATTTTTCCAGCTCTCTTGTTGTTCAGCAAACCCAACCAGAGATGAGAAAGTACAAGTAGGAGACATAGCCACAGCAACACATGCAGACTTGATACGTGGTACCAAGCCTTTCACAAAATGAGTCAACTTATGCTTTTCAGTCAGAATCATGTATAAAGCATACTTTGACAGACGGGTGAACTCCAAATTATATTTACCAACCGACTTGTTACCCTGCTCTAGCTTTTCAAACTTCGTAGCCATAGCAAATCTTTCCTCATCAGACAAGAACCTTTCCATGAACGCCTCTTCAAATTCAGCCCACGTCGGAGCTAAAGCAGCGTCACACCTCTCAGACTCCCACATCTCAAACCATGCATGAGCAACATCCTTTAACTGATAAGAAGCAAGACTCACAGCTTCGGAATCCTGGGCATCCATTGCCCTCAATGCCTTGAAGGTCTCATCTAAAAATGTTGGGGGTCATCTACCTCTCGTGACCCGAAGAACTCTGGTGACTTCAAGTCGAGGAATTGCGTAAGTCTGTCACCACCATGAGGTCTCATACCTCCCCACTGCTGCTGAGCCGCAACCAATGCGGTCAATATTTGAATAGCAGTTTGCATAGTACCAATCTCAGGCACACCCGCAATAGGAACAGAAGGAGCAAGCGGTGCTGGGGGTGGTGCTTGATTTCCTGCATTATTTCCATTAACAGCATTCGCGCCCCCAAGATTTTGATTAGCTCTCACGGGTTGTGCTCGGTTACCGTTTCTGTATCGCATCAGAGCCATTTCTGCAAGACACGAATTAACGAGCGAATTAGAACGATTCTAAAAGGTCTTGAAGCTCTACAGCACAATCTAGAATCAAGAAGAATAGGAAACACATATAAATGTCCTGGGAGCTTCTCGGTCATGTAGGTGATCAGGCTGCACAAGGAAAACTCTACTAGATACAGCTCCATAATCACCGACAATAATCCTAGAACGTATTTAAACCTAGGCTCTGATACCAAGCTTGTCACGCCCCAAAACCCACCCTAGACGTGATCAGCATCCGACGTCATGAATAATATCTGAAGAACCTAAACGACACAATAATAACACTTGAACCTGCCAGGTTCAACATTCACCTCCAACAGTTTATAAAATAAAGGTAAACAAATCATACGTATATGAATTAAATCAGCAGAAGTCTTTATAATTTAAAAAATTCAACCAAAACATGATAGTGTGCCCGAAAGAGTTAAACAACAACTCTTCTTCTACCCACATTCGATTGTATACCAAAGAGCTTCTAAGAATAAGGAATAAATGTCTAATTCATCGGGACGCAGCCCGAAAACTAATATAAATAATTAGAATTAAATAAATAGGGTGTCCCATGAATGAATGTGTGGGCTCACCAAATCAGCATCAACCGCAAGTCCTTCCTAAACGCCCGGAGTATCAAAAATATGTTCTTCTCCGTTACCTAACATACCATAAAAAAACAATAATGGTATACCTGAGTACTTCGTACTCAGTGAGTGCCTCGGGGACAATCAATAATAAGAAAATAGAGTACATAATACATAAAGAAATCAGTCTTGAAGATCATGTGAATCAAATGTAAGAACAGTTATTCAGTTTGTGTATCTCAATAAGCATTATCAAAACCGATTATAAGGCCTCTTATCAAGGTACAACTTCAAATATGCCTTTCAATTGAACATAATTAACGACAACAAATCCATGGGATAATAAGAATATCACACATGCCAATACAGGCCCAAGAATCAAGCACATCGAAGGGGTGACGGTAGAGGTTCTCTTTTCACAGCTCACCACACCGGAATATGGAATTCTCAGTGGCTATCCTTCCTTCCGAATAGCTAGGAATTAACCGCACTCCTGGTAGCGAACCCGGTAGTGGCCACTGTTCCTCCCGAATGGCTAGGAAATTACCACACTAGGATCCATAGTGGCCACCCTTCCTCCCGAGTAGCTAGGACAAACACAACAACAAAGTTCATAGCATAGAAGCCGGTTCACAATTTGTCTCAAGGAATGTCACACCATCAATTAACATTGAGATTCATTATGCCATATCGTAAAGATAAATCATTGAATGTCTTGCAAACGTTTAGACTTCTTTAACCAAGATTTCAATGTCATGATTCATCATGAAAACATTACTACCAATCCTTAGCCATCATTATTGATTATCTCTTATAGAGGAAAAACGATTATTATTTCATATACATATATATAGGATAATACAATCAAGGTTTAATGTGGGCTTGTCCCCTCAAGCACACCAACCATAATCAAAGTAAGGAATTAGGGTTTTTGTATGACAAATTCACCTCGTCATTCAATAAATAACCTTTGAGAAGAAAACTTATATCCATGACATCAATAGTACTAATCTCATTGGGCAACAACACATTATAACATCATCAAGAACTATGACCATATCCATATAAACAAGCCGACGAGGCTATCAAAATGATATACAAAATATGAGCCGACAAGGCTGCAAGACATCTAACTATACACAACTGTCTAAGAGCCTCTAAGAAGAGTAGGTAACATCATATAGGTGGGACAAGACACTGCCATGCCCACATATATGTACACAAAAGAATAATACCCAAAAGCTGTAGCTCCGGATGAATGGAGCTCCTCTATGCATTCCCCTAATAAGAAATCTATGGATCAAGCCTGTCTCCCTGTCCACCTGCGGGCATGACGCAGCGTCTACCAACAAAAGAACGCTAGTACGAATAATGTACTGAGTATGTAAAGCATAATCAACATCATAATAGGAGCATAAGAAATAACGTAAGAAGTAGCATAAGATGGGAGAATCAGGAGGTAATAGAGCCATCTGTACCTCTATTGGCCATCATCGTATTTACTTACTTATCTTTCCTAGGGACCTTCCATTTCCAGTGCTTGCTCAGGACTGAGTATATATATGTGTATACATATGTTCGTATTCATATTCGTAGTCATTTCCGTATTCGTATCCAGATCATACCCGACCATGAAGGCTCAGTTGTTCACATACCCGGCCATGACAAGGCTCGGTGATTATACTTACCTGGCCCTACCAAGGCTTAGTTTTATGCATACCCAACTTGTCACGACCCAACCCCGTAGGCCCCGACTAGTGTCCGAGCTGGACACCTATACGTACCCAATAACCCAAACCAGCATATAAACGAAATATACAGATATAGAAGTCAAACGGCGTTATTACCTATCGCAGATAAACAGATATAGCGCGTGGAAGCCGATAAGGCTATCGCAGAATACATCAACCCAAAACATATACACAACCCACAGGTATGTCTATAGACCTCTACGAATAACAACAAAATCATAAGACGGGACAGGGCCCCGTCATACCCCTGAATAACCTATGCATGTACAGTAGAAAAGTCTGTACCAAAATGTGGGCTCCAGACAAGAGAGCACTCCAAGACAGTAGAATAAAATCCTAAGCGGGCGGATCAGCAAATCGAGCGTCTGTACCTGCGTGGCATGAAACGCAGCCCCCGAAGGAAAGGGGGTCAGTACGAAATATGTACTGAATATGTAAAGCATGAAGAACAGTAGACGAAATCATAACCGGAACAGAAAGTACAGAAAATGAGTGCAATGTCCAGAATATCAGAATGCCTACTTACAAAACATAAATAATGCATGCAAAAACATATGCTATATCCGGCTGCATTATGGGACTCGGTGAACAGAACGTGGTCGCCACCCCGTCACTGGCGCCACAACACAGTATACTCCAGAATAGGGAATAACTCCTTAACATATCATATCATATCAGATGGCCATATCATATCGTATCATATCATATCATATCATATCATATCATATCATATCATATCATATCATATCAGAATATGTGTACATGGCACAGCATACTCCACAACCCATGTATATGTATACCTGCCCCCTCACATCGAGGCACGGCGAATAATGCAGTGGAATACGCTTGATAACATATCCTGGCCCGGGCTCAGTGAAGGAAGCATTGAGGCATCCACGAGTAGAGTAGTGAGAAACTATATACATCATAAAATATTTACAAAGACTCGATAGAATAGTCCGAACGATAGGTCATTTAGAAAAGAAGTCAGACGAGAGTCATAGTACGTACCTCTCGGATATTCCGACGAACTATGTCAAAACAAAACTTTTGAGATCGTTTGTATATGTCAAAATATATCGTAGGACTCAATGGAATGGTTAAAACAATTATCTTTTAGTAAACGGAACAATAACTAAAGATTTCCTTTACATATTGCTTGAAAACAAATCAATAGCAAAATAGGAGAGGATTTGGAAATAGTGGGCCCACACCTCGGGTCAACTGAGGTGGCGCACACAAATTTCGTACATAAAGCTTTATGGAGTCACTTATGAAGGTTTTAGTGTAATCCGGTTCCATTAGGGAAAATTATAGATGTTTAGGCAATTGTCTCAACAAGGCACGAAGTACTTAATTCAATTTTATTGAATGAAAAAGGGGCAAATTCAAACTCGGATTTCTAGAAATAGAGTTGTCCCCGAGGCTCGTACCCAAACCTATTATGTCTAAGACATGCCAAAAGAAGGAAAGGTAGAGCTTTACATACCTTATTGGCCATTTACGTTTGTCCAAACTCAATTCCCGTTTCCTCCAAAATCTACAATTGGTCACAATTACCAAATATTAATTATAAGCCCTTAGGAATTGACTCTTAAGTTAACACTTTTCTACAGAAATTTGGGCAGCATCTCCCCTGTAAATTCAACATCCCCGAGATTTTTAACTCGGTCAAAACATCAACAACAACGCCCACAGCAATACCAACAACACCAACGATCAATATAAACACATTTTAACATACATAGTCTCCCTTTCTACATAATGCAACAACTTCTACTCCAACTTCACACTTTCAAACCAATATCAACATTTTCATATTCATTTACTAATTCAAGGTCATTCAAATGAAATTCGGAAGCATTTCATATTGTTTTACAAAATATACAAAAATTCCACCGAAACCATAATTCACCCGAAACCTCCAACCTTCTACATAAATATTCACAACACATTTTTATCTTCCAATTTCATTAACAACAATCACAATTTGCAACTTAACAATTTCATTTCCATAATTACATAAATCTACCATAAAATCACAAAACTTCCTACAACAACTTAACAACCACTTTTTCATGCTAATATGGACTAGCATCCTTCCAAATTCACCAATCAACACAACAATTTACATTTAGGACTCCACTTCCATAATTACATAAAAACTATATTAAAATCACATAATTTCCTATAATCATTTACAACAATTTTTCATGCCGACTTGAACCATTATTCTTCCATTTTCATCACAAGGCCCCAACAACACAATTAACATAACAAATAAAATTTTAATCATCCCTCTCCACCAACAAAATTTTCGGCCATACACACACATACCTATAACACACAATTTTCATACTCTACATTCCTTTCCACATTCTACAACACATATATATTTTTCTTCCAAGACAAAAGAAATAAAATCTTACCTTTCTCTTCCTAGCTTCTTCACTTGACCAAGATGTTAAATCGACGAAACAAGCGGCCTATCTTCCGAAACAACTACACCACGTTGTAGAGGGTCCTTGAATTAGTAGGAATACCACAAGAAAATAATTTTTGGAACAAGATTTCTAGTGGCTAGGTTTTCATGGACATGGCCGAATGGCCTTGTGGTTGCTCTTCTTCTTTTTGTTTTCTCCTTCTCAATTTGTTTCTTGAAACTTCTAATGATAAGGACCCCTTTTTATTTAATTTATCACATGGTTTTTAAATGACATGGGCTTGGGTCCTTTATTTTGGGCCATGGCCGGCCACCCCAATGGTTGGGCCTTTTGTTTCTTTTTTTTTCTTTTTCTAGCCCAATTAGCTATGGGCCCTATTTTGTAATTTCCGAAACTAATTTCCAAAATTTTCAATTTTGCCCTCGGCCTTTCTCCATATTCCCACATCAACATTTCACGAATATCACACATGTATTGAATAAAATAAAAACACGGCCTTATTTCTTACAAGTCAAAATTATTTCGAATTTTTCCGAATGTGCAAAAATGCGGGATATAACACAACTGCAGTGGTGCGCGCGCGATAAGTATCATACCCGGCCATATAGGCTCGATGTTACACAATAGTCATACATACTTAGACACGTGTACGTAAGATTCCATAAGTATCATCAACATCATTGCCATCATTTTTTTCGTTACATCTATCCTTAAGGGATCAACTATCATATAAAGGAGGTACTAGTATCGTGAAAGTGTCGAGAATAATGAGCTTTGGTAACCATAGAGATAGAGTCATTTGGAAGACATTATGGAACTCATGAAAGGATATATAGCAAACGAACCATGCCTTAATGAAAGAAGTGTTAGCCTTACATACCTCTTTGTCTTCTTAACTACTTAACGTTCACCGTCAAAGCTTGAAAAATCTACATTTAGAAGGATTCACTCCATGGTTAGGCTTTAATGACACTCTTAAATTCAAACTAGAATAATTCATGATCTAATGAAAATCGGGCAGCATTTCCCCAATTTTGTCAACTTCCACCATATTACAAAAAAACTCCCAACAACCATAATATATAATCAAGAAATCACATTCCACTAAGACTTAAAAATTCATCCTTAGGGAACTTTCCTTTGTGATCTTCTCGATTAGGGAATATTCATTTGAGTACCAGTTGCCCTATTTGAAACACCCTAGTTCTCACATGTTTGTTAAAAGCTCGCGCCATTCTTTGTTGGTATAGTTGACCATGGCAAACAACAATCATTCTCTTTTCATCTATCATAGCCAATTGCTCATACCTCTTGCGGATCTATTCCGCATCGTCCAACTCAGCTTCTTATATTATTCGAAGTGAGGGGGTTTCTACTTCGGTTGGTATTACTGCCTCAGTGCCATACACCAATAGGTACGAAGTGGCTACAGTTGAAGTCCTGGCAGTAGTGCGGTATCCCAGTAATGCATAAGGCAATTGTTCATGCCAGTCTTTGTCGTTATCAATCATCTTTCGGAGGATTTTCTTGATATTTTTTTTGGTGGCTTCTACAGCCCCATTCATTTATGGCTGATATGCAGTTGAATTCCGGTGAGTGATTTGGAACTTCGCACACATGTCTTTCATCAAGTGGCTATTCAAATTAGCCCCATTGTCTGTTATGATTGATTCCGGGATACCAAATCGACATATGATGTTGTTGCGCCCAAAATCTGTGACCACTTTCTTGGTTACTGATGAATAAGACGCTGCTTCCACCCACTTGGTGAAGTTGTCTATGGTGAGAAAAATGAAATGATGTTTGTTTGAAGCAGCTGGCTCAGTTGGCCCTATGACATCCATGCCCTAAGCGGCGGATAAGGCGACATCATAGCATTCAGTTCTGTTGGAGGGACCTTTATCAAATCTCCATGGTCATCCAGTAATAACCTGTTCTTAAGATTTTCTTCGCTAGCATGAACCCATTCATATGAGGCCCACAAGTTCCAGCATGCACTTCTTCAATCAATCTGGTAGCTTCGACAGCGTCTACACACCTAAGCAATCCCAAATCTGGAGTTCTTTTGTACAGAAAGTTCTTGTTGAGGAAGAAACCATTCGCCAACTTCCTGATAATCTTCTTCTGGCTGTTGGTTATTCCTTCGAGATATTTTTCTTTCTCCAAGTATACTTTGATGTCAGTGTACCAAGGTTTTCCATCAGCCTCCGCCTCAACGAAAGCACAGTGGGTTGGTTGATCTCTGATCTAAATTTTGACAGGATTAATGTATCTACTGTCGGGATGCTGAATCATGGATTCTATTATTGCTAACACATTAGCAAACTCATTTTGGGTTCCTGGTATGTGTTTGAACTTGACCCCTTAGAACCGATCTGCCAATATTTGCACAAGTCCAACATATGGTATGATCTTTTCATTTTTGGTGGCCCACTCTCCTCGAACCTGATGAATTAGCAAATTTAAGTCAACGATTACCTGAAGTTCTTTGACATCCAGGTCGAGGGCTAAACGTAGACCTAAGATACATACTTCGTATTCAGCCATGTTGTTAGTGCAACTGAAACTCAACTTGGCTTCCACTGGATAGTATTAGCCTAAATCTGAAACCAAGACGGCTCCGATTCCTAATCCTTTAAAGTTGACCGCTCCAATTCCTAATCCTTTAAAGTTGAACGCTTTGATTCCTGATCCTTTAAAGTTGACCGATGCATCAAAGTATACTTTCCATCATGACTCATCTTCACTTTCTTCGCAGTCAATTGTCATTATTTCTTCATCAGGGAAGTAAGTCCACAAGGGTACGGGACTGTCATCTACTGGACTTCTTGCCAATAAGTCTACCAGTGCATGCCCTTTAACTGCTTTCTCCGCGACGTATTAAATGTCGAACTCACTTAACAACACTTGCCATTTGGCCAACTTCCCTATGGGCATAGGCTGGCAAAAGATATACCTTAGTGGATCCATCCTTGAGATCAAAAGGGTCGTGTACGCAGCCATATAATGTCTTAACTTCTGAGATACCCAGGTTAGAGCACAACACGTCTTTTCCACCAAGGAATATCTGGATTTGCAGAGCGTGAACTTCTTACTGATGTAATAGATGGCTCTCTCTTTCTTGCATGTTTCATCATTTTGTGCCAACATGTATCCAAAAGCATTCTCTGATACTGACATGTATAGCAGTAAAGGATTTCCTGGCCTTGGCGGGACTAAAACAGGTGGATTTGACAAGTATCTCTTGATTGTGTCGAAGGCGTTCTGACAGTTCTCTTTCCATTTAGTTAGAGCATCTTTCTTGAGGAGTTTGTGGATTGGCTCTATGATTACTGTGGATTGGGCGATAAAGCGTACAATGTAATTCAACCTTCCTAAGAAACTCATGACCTCCGTATTTATTCTTGGCGGTGGTAGTTCTTGGATTGCTTTAATCTTAGTGGGATCTAACTCAATACCGCGACGACTGACTATGAATCCTAGTAGTTTTCTGGTAGGTACTCCAAATGCGCATTTTGCAGGATTCAACTTCAAACCATACTTGCGGAGTCTGTTAGAGAATCTTCTTAAATGTTGGAGGTGTTCCTCACCCACTCGAGATTTGATGATGACATCGTCCACATATACCTCGATCTCTCTATGTATCATATCATGAAAGATGGCAGTCATCGTCCTCATATAAGTGGCGCCGGCATTCTTGAGTCCAAAAGGTATTACCCGGTCATGATAGACTCCCCATGGCGTGATGAATGTCGTCTTTTGAGCATCTTATTCATCCATCTGTATTGATGATAACCTGCATAACAATCCACAAAAGATTACACCTTATGCTTGGCGCGGTTATCAATAAGTATATGAATGTTTGGGAGTTAGAAATTATGCTTTGGGCTAGCGCGGTTAAGATCACGATAGTCCACACAAATCCTTATTTTCCCATCTTTCTTTGGTACCAGGACTATGTTTGCCAACCATGTCGGGTACGGTGTCACCTTAACAACCCCCTGGCTGAATTTGTTTTTCTACTTGTTCTTTGATTCGGATGCTTACATTAGGCTTAGACTGCCTGATTTTCTATTTTACCGAGGCAAATCCTTCAAGGATTGGTAACCTATGGGAAACAATGTTCGTACTCAAAACCGGCATATCGACATATGACCAAGTGAATACGTCTTCATATTCTTTCAGCAAACTCTGATACCCTTCTTTCTCAGCTTCTGTCAAGTACACACTTATTCTAGTTTCCCGAACCAACTCTTCATTTCCTAGATTAACTGCCTCTGTTTCCTCTAGGTTTGGCGTTGGTCTGTTCTCGTATTTTCCTTCAACATCTATCGACTCTTCCGATTCAATTATCCCTTCTTCTTGATCTTCATTTTGTTCGTCGTCATTTTTACTTGCTTCGTGACATGTCATGACATTATTTGTGGCCTCTGTATTATTACTGCAAAACAAAATAACATGGTTATGAATCATGTAAAAGCAATTTTAACTGCATATTCATTTATATGTATATATATGTATATATATTTATATAGGTCTAGTAAAATGATTTTTGTCTTTATTATAAACTTTGAGGCATTTTCATTGAAATTTAAAAAGAGTGACACAAACTGTGGTCCTGACTTGGAATGGAACATCAAGCCATTTCCGTTATTAAACAACATGTAAATAGAAAACATGAAAGGACGATAAACCGGGTCTTAAAGCCGACTTTCACCATTTTTTCTGAAAATGAGCATTCTTTCTACCACAGAGTGAACAACAGGGTAGAATTCCTTCCGCTTGTTGTCTCTCCTGGTTCGGCATGGCGAATCATTGATGCTTCAAAGAATTCTTCAATGATGGCTGCGCATTCTTCTTCCCAAAATAACGTCCTTAAACCCTCTTCTGGATCCTCGCTGTTGTGATCCAATGGGCATGCTGTGAAGGACCGGTATAGAGGAGGGAACGACTTTCTCATTTCCATGAGACCTCTCGGCCTATATTCTGCTTCTTCTTCTTATGCCTCACATGGCTCGTATCCAACCTCAAATCAATACTTCCCATGGTTGATACTCACTAGTTCTCTGATTCCTTACAATTTCTTTCCCAGATCATTCTCGGGTTCAAATCCACTCCTTATCATAGTTGTAGCAACCATTTTATAGACCAGTGGCATAGGGATATCTTCATCATCTCCCCTACAATCTATCATGGCTAGCTCAACAGTGTGAAAATCAGCTCCAACTGGTGATTTCTCTATGACTTATACAGAGTTATCCGGATAGTTGTGGACACTTCCTTTGCCGTGAATCATGACTTCTTGATCATCCCATATGAATTTGAGAGACTGCTGTAACGAAGATGCTACAACCCCGGCGGCGTGCAACCATAGTCGGCCTAACAACATGTTATAGCTTCTTTTGATGTCCATGATGATGAACTCCAGTACGAACCCGCGAGGCCCATTTGTATGTGTAGATCTATTTCTCCAATTGGGTTGCTGGTCGCGCCATCATAAGCTTCTACGTTGGTTCGACTCTGACGGATCCTGCCAATATCATACCCGACTTGTTTCAGAGTGGTCACAGGGTATACATTCAACCCAACTCCTCCGTCAATCAGTACTTGAGAGATAATTCTGTCACGACATTTGACTATTATGTGTCGGGCTTTATTGTGGGACTTCCCTTCCTATGGTAATTCATTATCAGAAAATGATAGCCTATGTGCTCACACAACATACCCCACAATTTCAGCCAATGTTTCACTTGTAGTGCCAATGGGTACTTTCACTTCATCCAAGGCTTCCATTAAAGCTAAGCGATGTTGAGATGAACTGAGTAGCAAGGACATTACCGATATCCTGGTAGGAGTCCTATGCAGGTGCTCAATAATCGAATAATCTTTTACAGGCATTTGCCTCTAGAAGTTTTCAGCTTCACCTTCAGTGATTGGTCTTTTTTGAGGGTTTTCGCGATGTGGCGCTTCGAGCACAGGTCTTCTGGGGAATAACACCTTTCTGACCTAGTCATACCCTAAACCATAGCAGCTATCTCTTTTTCGTTATTGATCATCATCTGGTGCGGCATTTTGATCACAAAGGGTGCATTCTCAACCAGTCCTGATGTTTTGAGTATGAATAGTTCATTGTGAATTCGAGCGACCGTTGAGGGGTATTTGAACACGAAAGGCTCTCTTTTGGCTACAATAGATGTCTCAGACTCCTTTGTCAAAGGGATTAACACTTCTTTTCGCTCCATTAAAGACAATGAGGCGACAGTGCTCTCTAACCCTACAATATCTAGATGAATTATCGTCGGGCTCTCTTCCCATTCATCACCTCTTTCTATCATGTCAATTTGGTTTCCTCCATGCTTTGGGAGCGGATTTGTGTTCATATTCAGAGGTGTTAGTTCCGAGATAAGCTCATGATTGTCAATCATATCCTATAGTTTGTACCTTAGGTTTATGCAATATTCAGTGGCATGGTTAACTTGGTTAGAATGGTAGGCGCAAGTGAAATTCGGCCTGTACCATCGCTCCGTAGGATTAGCAGGTTTTTGTGGAACACTGCTTATTCGCACGGTATCTCTTAGCTTGGCAAATAAATTTGTCCTTGATTCTAGAAAAGGAGTGAATACGCCCATAGGTTTCTTTTGGGGTGCCTCATAGTTTGCTGGTGGAGGCTGGTTTTGGAAAGTCTGATTTTGTGGAGCTTGGTTATTGGGTCATAGCATTCGATAATTTGGTCCTGGAGCTCGGTGTCTTGGTGCTGGTATTTGATAATTTGGTTGTGGAGCTTGGTAGCCAGATTGTGCGATATAGTTGGTTGGTGGGGGTGATGGGTAGTTATATGGATTTTTGTGGGTCATCTCTTTTCGACGGCTTTTCGGGCTGGTGGTTCAAGAAACATAGGCTATAGCTTCTCTTTTCTTTTTTCCGCCAGCGATACCGGACGCACCTACTCCTGTTTAGTACACTAACAATCCTGCCGGTCTTGAGACCATCTTCGATATCTTCCCTAACGACGACTAAATCCGCAAATGAACTCCCTTTCACAGTTATCATTTTGCCAAAGTAATCAGCTTCCTGTTATTATATAAATGCGGCTACCAGCTTAGCTTCAGTCATAGGTGGTTGCACACATGCCACTTTGTCTCTCCAGCTACTAGCATATTCTCAGTAGGTTTCAGGTTATTTCTGACTAATTTTCTTCAATGAGAACCGATCAGACACATTTTCCACATTGAAGCGGAATCTTTCCATGAACGAACTTGCCATTTCTTCCCATGTTTTCCATCAGCTAATGTCTTGAGAGATAAACCATTCAATAGCTGTTCCTGACAGACTTCGACTAAATAACTTCATGAGCAAAGCTTCATTTTTGCCATTTTCAACCAACTGGTCGCAGTAGGACCTCAGGTGGGCTCTAGGATTGGCCGGCCCATTGAAGTGATCAAACTTAGGAATCTTGAAGCCTTCTGGTAGACCTAGGTCTGGATGTATGCACAAGTCAGAGTATCTCAACCTCTCTTTCTTTTTAGAGCCATGTTCTAGTTCAACAATTTTCTTCTTCATGTCTTTCTCAATTTTATCTATTCTTGCTTCAAAGAACATTTTCATGTTCTCCAGTACTGGCGAGGAGTCAATATGGGTGACATGGTCTTGAAAAGTGACATTTGGTTGCACGGGGTGAATCACAGGAACTCCTATTGCCCGAGGGGCTTGATAAGCATTTGCGTTTGGAGTATGAGCAGGTGTTTGAAAAGCTGGGGTTTGGTGGGAGGAATTCCCCATATGGGTGGTATTTGGGTGTAGTGGACTTTGAAAGGTATCCCCAGTCCGGGTTTGCGAGAAATGGTCAGGAATTGTTAAATCCAGATTTGGTAAAGTGGGTGGAGGTCTCCTAGCCTCAACATTAGTAGCGTTTTCTTATTCGGCCCCAGCCTGTCCGCTTCCTCTCTAGCTTTAGCCAATTACCTCATCAGTAAGCTAACAGCCTCTTCCAAAGGCATTCCAGCTATGCCAGCTGTTAGGGTACTTTCGACCAAAGCAGTTCTGTTCAGTGGTGGAGTTTCAGGCATGTTTTCTTCTTGAGGGTTTAAGAACGCTGCGTCAACTTTTGATCGAGTAACTGGTGCCAGCGAATCGACCCCTATCTATAAGAGAAAACAACTCAAAAGCTCCCAAATTAGCGTTAGATTTAAGCACGAAATACAAGATATCACGTTGTTTGTAGTTTATAACACATAAAGTCATACTTTTTATTTCAACTCTTGACCGATTCACATTCCAAGAGTCTTTTGGTATTTTGCACTTTTGGGAAAATTGACTTTTTGGTAAGTGGTTTTTATGGTTGATTTGCTTCTTCCCCATCCTGTACTAAGGGGGATTTAGATTTTTATTATAAAAGGACTGAGTCTTAAATAGACTGCCTACATATCCCACCAAAGGGAAATCAGGTCCATCCGTAGTTCAGGCATACACAGAAAAGGTTTTTCCTATGCTACCCGAAACTTAGTTTTACTATCCTGACCAGGTCTTAAGTAAGTTTCCCACATATCCCCAACGGGACATCAGGTCGGCGTGATTCCGTTTATATAGAAAGGGAAAGGGATACTCTATCTTATTGAAAGCAGTAAAGGGATACTCATGTTTTCTACCCAACCATACTAAACAGGTCTTCATTGTCTTCTTTATCTTTATCTTCTATCCTTGTCTTCCCACGACAATCCAAACATGGCCTTTATTCACGAGGCGTTCCGGTTCAAGGTTGAAATTCACACATTCTTCAATGTCATGACCAGGGCGGCCATGGTGATACACACAAACCCTTTCTTTCGGAGATCCTGGGCGACCCTGATATGTTTGGGGCACTGCTCTTATCTTCTTCACACTACATAGTAGGGAGTGGATCCTGGCGTATGACTCTTCAAATTTAGAAAAGTCGCTCCTCCAGAACCTAACCTTTGATATCCTTTCCGGATGGTTTCTTCCTTGGTCATGAGCCAAGAGAGAGTGGGGCCCCTACAGTTGGCTAATTCTCCCTTGATCAATCCATTGGATAAGCTTCCTTTCCAATGCTCCACACTCGTTGGCTGTATGACCTGACTGACTCTGGTTGTAGAGGCATTTGCTGTAAATCATAAAAGGAGCGCATGGCGGCAACAGATTAGGGCTTTGCGCATACACTCCAAAGTTCCCCAAAGTTTCCAAGAGTTCTTGTTTAGACAACTTTATTGGTGTGCCCCAATTGTACGATCTTGTGCCCTTAAGAACAATTGTGCATAAAACTGGAGTTTCCTAGAGCTGAAATTCATGCGGGTTTCCATAGACTTTCAGATTGGGGATAAATAATTCGTCGTCTCCATATGGTATGGAGTAAATCCCTTCTTGTTGATTGAGTAGGACATAACTCCGAGTGGAGCTTCAGGTGCTTTTCCCTGTTTTACCCGATTGATACGGTGTTGCTTAGTTAATTCTTCAACATAGGCTAGAAGGGTTTCTGCTTCTTTCATTTTCTTATTGGCTGGTTTAGTGGTTTGTACAGCCTCTTTCATTCTAGCAGTGGCCAGGGCCATTCTATTGTCCCATTGTCGATTTTTTTCACTTGTCGCTTCCATGTCCTCATCATCACTGACTAGGTTGACGTAAGGAGAAGTCGCACTCATGTTGTCTGGAGTCTCCATTTCCTATTAGTAAATCAACCTTTTTAAAAGTTGAGCTAAATTTGTTTTGGGGGTTATTTTCTTGGTTTTTCTTTTGGGTAGTGACCGGAATGTGGACCAATGAAGAGTTTGAACAAATTGTATGATTTTCACACAAAGCAGTTATATCAAGTAAGCATTTAGACAATATATAATTCCCTTTCCTATACCTCGTTGCTCCAAGGCTAATAGCGTATGAAGCAAAATTGTTCCATATGTAAAACAAATGTATTGTTCCCAAAAAATAGAAATCCCAGTGCTTTTTATTAATAATATTTTCTCTAGTGGGATTATAGGGCATTTTTTAAGTAAATCCAATAATCAGAAAAAGTCCACTCCATGGACAAACATCTGCTCTCTATCATATTGGCCTTCTTGGCCCTTCAGACGACGGTCTGAATGGCCACATGGGTAGGCATCAATGCTGCCCCAATCCATTGATCCCTCTGATCATCGGTCAACGACGTCCCTGTATATATGGCTCCTTTAACAAAAGTGCCAAGACATTCCAAGCTCTTCAATAAAGCATCTGCCTCGTCTATCAAACTCTTATTTATGTCTTGATCATATTTTATCTTTGCTTGATGATCCATTTCTCTTCCTTCTATTCGTCGCTTCATTCTTCTAACTTGAATTGCATTCGCGGCTTCCCTATTCTCGGGAAATATGTACAGATACGGCCCTGGAGTGGCAGTACCCGCTATCTTTGCCCTAAACCACTCGTAGTGATTTTCATCATGACTTGGATTTTTTGGGTCCTTATCCAACTCATTTTCCCTTATCACATTCTTCCAATCTTTCTGAGCATCTTTTATACCTTCGATACGACCTTCTTCATAATCGTGTACAAACTCTCCCATATTACCCACATTCGGAATAACCTGTCTCATACCAAACTATCTTAGTACTCTCCGTAGGGTGTATGTTCTGATGCCCCTAATGCCCATAAGCGGTAGATATGGACATCTACGACTCTTAGCTCATATAGTCTTGGAATGAAAATCAGGTACCCTCCACCTGATATGTTCTTCTCTCAGTCTGAAAAAGATGTGAACCCATCATTTTTTATCTTGAACCCCACAAGGCATAGCAACGACTCCCAAACCATCTTCTCTTAGGGATAGATCTTGGCGGGTAGATAAACCGCTCTAATATAAATGCTTAAGTATCCACCATTGGACTAGGAGGTTGCAACCCTGGAAATAATAATAATAGTTGCGGCACTCCCCTAAAGCTCGGTATATATCTGATAGGATAATGGAGATGATGTCAAAATATTTGGTAATCCCATTTGTTGTAACTCCCTTAAGGACAGCATGGGCAACAAAGACAACCCGGGTGTCTATATCTAGGGAGACATTTAGTTGAAATACCATGGTCCCCAATAGATAGGTGATAAAGGCTAGTGTTTGGCTAGCTTCCTAGGACTGGAGTGAGGAGAACTCAAGGATGTGATTTTCGTGCCCCTGTTTGGATGAATATCTCCTATATAACTCTCTAAAGACTATAGTGGGTCACTGTGCCCAATCGTCTTTGTTGACAGCAAACATGTCTTTGATTTCTTTTGGGGTATGTCACACCCCGTCCTCACTAGGGTGTGATGGGCACCCGACCCTTACTTAGGGCCGAGCGAACCCTCAGACTCCTACTGCACATGAAATCGCATCAAACCTTTCAAGTCAAATAGGATAAAATACATAATAATTTTTTTTTCCAGAAATATTCTTTCAAGCTGAACAGATCCGTAATCATGCAGAATGCGATGCATAGCATAGACCGACATATCGGCTGATGGAGCCGCTTACAGACTGACAACCACAACACACGACACTGTCTGCAAAGTCTCTAACATAAATCCAGAACCGTAACATACAAACTCTGATTCGGCAGCACTCCAGGAGCAAATGGAGCTTGCCAACTCCGCTGGATCATCTTATGTAATAACTTCAACTCATCTAGGAGTACCTGCGCGGCATGAAACGCAGCCCCCGAAGAACAGGGGGTCAGTACGGAAAATGTACCGAGTATATAAAGCGAAAATATAACAAATATAATCATAATCCGAACCAGAAGTACAAAAATATAGCGGACAGAATCGAACCAGAACCCGAAATAGAAATACAGAGTTGAGCTGGCAGAATCATCGTACGGATCAGGGGCACAGAACGTGACTGTCATAATCATAATCAGAGCCAGAGGTACAAAAGTGTAGCAGACTGAATCATGGTCCGGGTCAGATTACCAGAAGTGTAACAGACAGAATCGTAACTCAATCGGACAGACCGAAGTGTGACGGACAGAATCACAATCCAGACGGACGGACAGAATCATAATCCAGACGGACGGACAGAATCATAATCCGGACGGACGGACAGAAATGTACCGGACAGAATCATGCATGCAGAGTCATACAGAGTCATATGCTTATACAGATGCAGATAGCATATACATACATACATATAGATCCCGGCCCTCTCATGAGGGACGCGGTAACAGAACCCGGCCCTCTTAGTACGGGACGCGGTGGACAGCCAGATCAGATCATATGCCATCCTGGCCGCCATCCCCATACACACATCATAATATCACATACAGATGTAAACAGATCCCGGCCCGCACACCGAGGGACGCGGTGAACAATGCAGTGGAATGTGCACGATAACAGAACCTGGCTCGGGCGCAGTGAAGGAAGCATTGAGGCGTCCACGAACAGATTAATGAGAAACCACATACACACAGATCATCGTACAGACTCAATGGAACTGAAGTAGGCCAAATGGCAGGTCGAATCAAAATATTCGGACAAATATTCATAACATATGCATATATGTCGCTTGGGATGGCACGACAGATTATTACCAGAATCAGATTTTCAGATGTCAAAAGCATTTGGTCAGATTTATAAAAATAGGCATAGCGCCTGTCATATAATGGACAAAATGTTAGTCCAGATGTTGTCTGAGAAGATCGGACAGAAACAAGGTAATTAAAGTTATACAGAATGTATCGGGCCTTGTGGGCCCACCTCGGACCCACTCAGGGCGGCGTACATAAATTACCAATAATAGACCTTATGAGGTCGTCCATAATCATTTGGAAGCATACCGACTCCGTTTAGGAGAGTTACGTACTCAAAGTTTACTTTAAGGACAAATTATAAGAAAAGTGATTCAATCTTACTGAATGAATAGTGCCCAAAATCAAACTCGATTTTCTACGAACAGAATAATCCCCGAGGCTCAAATTCAAGCCTAGTACTCCTAGGACATGCCATAAGAAGGAAAGGGACAGCTTTACATACCTTGGCTGCGCCTTCCGCTCGCTCGAATTCGATTCCCGATTCGTCCAAGATCTGCAAATGGTCACTTTTACCAATTGTCAAATTCAAGCCTTAAGAATCCAACTTAAGCACATACTTGCCTACTGAAATTTCGGCAGCATTTCCCCTATCCATATAACATCCCCGAGACTTAGCTCGGCTTAATACATCAACAACAGCAACCCAACAATCCAACAACAACATTAACAACAACAACAAGTACTACAAAATACACAATATGGCATAACTAGCCATCTTTCCGACATAACACAATATCTTTCATTCTGACCTTACACTTCGAAACCAATCTTAATATTTTCATATTCATCATTAGTCATGATCATTACAACGCAAATAGGAAGCATATCATATCCTTTCTATAATATATTCACAAGGTATACACGATATACAAACTTTTCACCAAAACCATAATTCATCTAAAATTTCCAATCTTCAACATAATCGTTCATAATGCATTCTTACCTTCTAATTTCATTAATGAATATCATGATTTGCACCTTACCACTTTCATTTCCATATATACATAAACTACAATAAAGTTGCATATTTCCTACAACAACTTAACAACAAACTTTCCATAACAACAAGAACCATTTTTCTTCCATTCACTTCACAACAACACAATCATCATACTAAGGAAATTTAATTTATCCTCCACCATCAACACAACACCACACGGCTACATTCCATATTTCCAATTTCCGTCAAATTCATTCAACTTTCATTTCCAATATAATTTCTATCATAACCACAACTAGACTACAACATAAAATTCAATTCATGTTGGCTATACATCAAGGCACCCACACGGCCACACAAGCATATATAAAATACCATACAAACTTCCATATTTTCATAGTTTCTACTCATTCCTACATTCCACAACATGAACAAAGCTCCATAACATAATAAAAAGGGATGGATTCTTACCTTTTTCTCCAAACTTCTTCACTTGGCTCAAGTGTTAAATTGATGAAACGAACGACTTATCTTCTGAAATAATTATACCATGTTTTAGAGGACCCTTGAATTAGTAGGAATACCACAAGAAAATGATTTTTAGAACAAGATTTCTCATGGTCAAATTCCCATGGGTTGGCCGAAATGCTCCCCTTTGTTTCTCTTCTTCTTTGTTTCTTTACTTCTCTCATTATCTCTTGAAAGTTCTAGGGGATTTTAATGAATAATTGGCCCCTTTTTATTAATTTGAACACATGACTTAATATTTGGGGCTTGGGCCAAGCATATGGCCGGCCACCCCATGCCATTTGGGCCTCTTTTCCTATTTTTTTTTTTAGCCCAATTGATGTAGTCCGTATTTTGTAATTCCCGAAACTAATTTCCAAAATTCCAATTTTTGCCCTTGGTCTTCCTCCGTATTTCCACACCAATACTTTTCATGATCAATACACACATATGTGAATTCCAATCAACATATGACCTTATTCCTTACAAATCAAAGTCATTTCAAATATTCCCGAACGCGCGAAAGTACGGGATATAATAGGTTTGTGAGAGATAAGGATATTTTGAGCTACTTTATTTTTGGATCTATTAGCACTTCCTACGCTTTCCAAGACATATCTAACCTCCTCTAAAGTGGGAGTCATCTCTATCTCTCAAAATCTGAACACCATTCTGTCGTTGTCCCAATAACCAGTAACAATCTCTAGCAGACCCGGATTCCTAGTCATATCCATTAATGAAGTCTGATGGCCTATACAACCCTTTATCTCTTTCTTCAGATCATTAGTCAAACCTTCCCACCATATTACTAAACCTGGGGGTGGACCCAAAACCATATCAAACTGCACATCCGGAGACATCTGCAAGACATAACACTGTTAGTTCCCCGCCCCCCGGAACATTAATTTATTTAACACATGGCACAACAATGCTTCCAAATAGCAAGTAGTGGGATGCAATGTCTTCAGGATTTAACACCAAATGAACACAGTAAGGTGTCTTTCCTATCCGACTCAAGTAGGTCTGAGATACCCAAACCGGGTTATGGTTAGCATGCGCTATATCAGTAGGGATTTGGCTTCGCTCTACGCTAATTATTCTAGAGTGATTTTTCAAGTGAATGACACAGGTTACCCAAGCGGACAAGCTAGGGGTGGGCTCTCTAAGGTTGTGGGATGACCGCATGTCCACTCAACCTTAGAGACCTCCAAAGATTATAACAAAAGATTTTTTAGTGAAGGATGACCGCAACTCATCCTGCGTCGTCATCGTTAAATAAAATGTAAAATAAATGCCAGGGGTGGCGGAGTATGCAAGCACGAATGATAGTAATATTTTGCGGAAATTTAAACACATAAACAATTTATATCACTTAAACAATTTATATCATACAAACACACAAATTATTGGAATCCTTATGATTAGAACCTTAAATTGTCCCCAGCAGAGTCGCTATCTGTAGCGGTTCTATTTTTTTCGATTTGTATTTGCACTTGCCTCATTTAAAAAGAAAAGTGTCACAGGGAAATACGGTTGTCAATCGTACCGGAAAAAAGGAAAAAACATACTTCTATGTGGATGGTGCTCTAAATGGACTTATTTTAGAGTTGCCACCTAATTTTTAGGAAATTAGAAAAACCAGTTCGAAAAGGGTTCATTTAAAGCAGTTAAGTCTTAAAAGAATCCTAATCTAACCAAAGTATGGGTAAGGGTTCTGGTGATCCCCCAGGAAAGATGTTAGGAACCCCGATATTAAGGATCCATAAAATATGGTTGATCTACGGATTCTAATATTATGTTTATGTAAGTATAAATTGGTTGTGATAAAATTGGTTTTTTGTTTTATATTTCCGCAAATAGAAATTAGTCATTTATGCAAAAAAATACCATGTTTCAAGAATCAAAAGTGGTAAAATTTTGCCCAAAATTGGGCGTTTAGGGTGTCAGACTAGAACACTTGGACTAATACCCGAAGGCTCTTAGCCTAAGTAGGACCCTATGTAAGTCCACCCAAAAAACAGTTTTGAAAAAATAGTTAGAGTATAGGAAAATAGTTTTAGGAAAATAGGTTAGGTGTACTATTATAGTCCATATAGTATTCTACATATATAGTCCATTTTTATTCTATCTTTTCCTAAGTTTTAGTCAAATTTTATTTTTAGTCTAAGTCTAAATAATCACAATTAGTCCCACAAGTTTTGAATATTGGTCCAAATCAGTCCATATGTCATAAGTCCACAGGTTTCATATATGGTCAAATCAGTCCAAAATTTTATAAAAATCAGCAGTTTTGGTCCTTTTATTGACATCAGTCCCAAGTTGCATTAATGCTTTACAACTATGTCTTAATTTTGCTGCAAATCTTTTTTCGCGACTTTAAAATATGTCAATCTCATAAGGGTTCCAATTGGCACAACAATTATGCAAATGACAATTTAAAGTACATAATTTAAATGAGGTAGAGAATTTGGGCCGACCAAGGCCAAGAAGAAAACATTTGTGCAGTCAGTCTCGTTTTAATTCCATGTATGCTCTGTTTTGCTCAAAGTTGGGTTGACTCGATCTAGACATGTCAGTGGGCCCCGTTGGGGCCAGCTAACGGGTTTTGGATGGACCAAAGAGACACGGGTATACAGGAAATTAGTACATATCCAAATTTAAAAAAACAAAAAAAACTGAAATGTAAAGACATAAATATTATAAAGCCCAAGATGAATTACAAGTTTGTCGGGCTAGGCCCATTAATCAGTAGCTAAAGCAGTAAACAAATATAGAGGCCCAAATTGTGAGGCGGGCCTAAAACAGAGCGAGTACAACCTGCGAGGCCTAGCAAACTGGCCCGACCCCCTTTTCCTCTCTCTTTCCCTTTCTAGTTTTTCTAAGTGTTGAGAACATGTATACATGATATATCACTGGTATACCAACATTGCAAGTCCCATTTTCCCCTTATTTTTGTAAGTGTTGAGTGATAATATACATGATATACCACCAACATGTACCCTCCAATTTCCTCTTAGATTTTCCCTAAGTGTCAAAGCCACAATATACCCCCATATACCACCACATATAACTACAAAGTGAAGAGCAAATCCCCCAGAGAGGGGCATACCCTTCATATGCATTTACAACATCATGTCAACATCCAAATATACTACATATTTATACCACATATAGGTCACACGTTTTCCCAGAAATGGGTACAAGTAAAGGGCATCAATAATGACAAAAGAAAGACACAGATGCTACAGGCAAACTTCCAGAAACTTTAAGGCAAGTTGTGGTCTATCCCTAAACTGGTAATGATAGGGCAAAGGCATGAAGAGACACAAACCAACTCAAACAACAAAGATCAACAAGACTCATGAAACAATCACAAACATTAATGAATATGCCAAGGCAAAATGTAACAAAGAGAAGAAACTTATCCAATGCGCATAGGAGCAAAAGACACAGATTTCATACTAGACCTCTACTTCAAAACAAAAAAAATCCCAAGAGAAGATGCGCAACAAATCCACGATTCTCAATATTCAAATGCAGAAAATCAAGACTATGTATATATATTTCCAGTTCTAGGTCCTTTTTAATCAATTTTATTCATCCAAAGCAGTTTTAGAAATGAACTAATCACCCTCAGATTGCGTACATGCCAAACAAAGATATATGAGCATGGTATGGGGTTCAAAGATGTATACCCTAGCATACAATTCTAGTTTCAAATCTTGAGGTAGGTAGGACTAGGCAAATTGAGGTGTATGCTGTCACGACCCAACCCTGTAGGCCGTGACTAGTGCCCGATCTGGGCACTCAAATGCATTCCAGTATATAGCAGAAGCCGACAAGGATTTATTTCAAATTTAGCTAATTTCCAGAAAAATTTCGGCAGAGTCTTCTTTGTTTTACGGACTATCCCAAATACCCTGCACGCAGAAAATACCAACAAAGGCCACACAGGGCCAACAGTGCAACATTTAAATATATGTGGACCGGCCGCCGCGGCGAAAGAGATCGCCCAAACACAACATATACACACATCTGTTCAGAAAGACCCCAACCCACAAACATGTCTACAGACCTCTAAACAGACCAACAGAATCATATGGCGGGACAGGGCCCCGCCGTACCCATGAACGAGAATATACATATATAGAAGTGACAGACTGTACCAAAAGATGGCTCTGAATAAAAGAGCGCTCCAAATGGCAGAAAAGATATCCTAGACAGACGGATCGGCAAACCTGTCGTCGGTACTTGCGCAGCATGAAAACGCAGCCCCCGAGGAAAGGGGGTCAGTACGAAATATGTACTGAATATGTAAAGCCTGAATTACAGAAACAAAATCATAACTGGTATAGAACGTACAGAAAGTGAGCAGAAAATCAAAAGTGTCAAATACATATTTTAAAAACATGTAGAGTGTGTACAGAAACATATGTCATATCAAATCCAGCCCCTGCCAAGGGACTCGGCAGACAGAACGTGGCCACCCTCCCGACGCTGGTGCCACAACACAGAAGAATCAGAATGGGGGCATAACCCCGTCACATAATATATCATATCAGATGGCCATAGCAAATCATATCAGAACAAGCGTACATGGCACAGCATACTCCACAAACCAATGTACGCGTATACCTGCCCCCTCACATCGAGGCACGGCGAACAATGCAAAGGATCACGCTTGACAACATATCCTGGCCCGGGCTCAGTGTGGGAAACATTGGGGCATCCACGAGTGGAGTAGTGAGAGACTAAATGCAATTAAAATAGTATAAATATTTTCAGAAACTCGATGAGGCATATTACTGACAAACCAATCCAATGAAGTCGGATGGGATCATAATGAATTACAGAGTATAACCTTTCCGAAGTCGTTTCGAGTGTCAAAACAATTTATCAGACTTAATGGAATATTTAAAACAATGTTTGTTAGGTAATTAGAATAGTAGTCAAAACATTTCTTTCAAAAACCGCTCGAAAGCAAGACTTGAGTACAATAAGGGCAAAACCGGGAATAGTGGGCCCACCTCGGGACAAGCAAGGCGGTGGGCTCAAATTACATATTTTAAACTTATGGGGTCACCTACAAAGGTTCTACGGACGTTCTATAGCTTTCCAAGGAGCTTAGAGAAAGTTTGCATAATTTCCAAGAAAGCATACCAAAAGAGTTCAATCTTACTGGAAGAAAAAGTGATATTTTCACTTGCGGATTTCCGAGGGGCAGAAAGTCTTTCGAGGCCCGAATTCGATTCTAATACACTTAGGCATGCCAAAAGAAGGATCGGGGTAGCTTTACATACCTTTTGAGCTTTTTAAGCCTATCCAAGCTCACTTCCCGTTTCGTCAAAAATCTGCAAATGGTCACATTTACCAATTATGAGTTATGGATGCCATAAATTCAACTTAATGCATACTTGCCTACCGAAATTTCAGCAGCACTTCCCCTATACATATAGCACCCCCGAAAATTCAACTCGGCTCAAAACCATCAACAACAACCCAAACAACAACATCAACATCAACAACAAACATTAGAGACACAATATCCTTCAACTAGCCATCATTCTAACAAAGTGACATAACCTTCACTCCAACCTAAATCTTTAAACTAATATCAATGATTTCACATTCATTATCAATCAAGATCATCACAATATAGTTTTAGAAACATTTCATATCGTTTCCTCAAGTTATACTCATGATATACACCTTTCCGCCAAAGTCATAACTTATTCAAAACATCTAATCTTTGGCACACATATTCACAACATGTTTCCAACTTCCAAATTCATCAATGATCATCACAATTAACAACCAAATAACTTCATTTTCCTAATGTCGAAAAATCATACTAAAACGACATAAGCTTCTACATTCCATTTCAATACAAACTTATATCATTTTATCTTCATTTACATTGCAAGCATCACAATAACACAACTAACACATTAAACAAAATTAATTCATTAGCATCCTACCAACACCATACCACACGGCCAAACCCCTATATTTCAACTTCAACCCAATTTATTCAACTCTCATTCTCCATATGAATTCCATCATACACACAACTAGAATACAACATAAATTTCAACTCATTTCACTTACACCTTAACACACACACACGGCCACATTCTATATTCCATACCCACTTTGCCAACTTCCGTTTTTCCATACAATCAACTCATTTCTACATACTACAACACAAACAATACTTCATAACACAATAATAAGGGATAAATTCTTACCTTTTTACTCAATCTTCTTCACTTGAATATAGGGTCAACTTGAAGAAACAAGACTTCTTCCTTCCAAACCAACTACACCAAGTTGCAAAGGGACTTTGAATTAGTGAAAATCCAACAAGAGAAAAAAATTTAGAGCAAGATTTTTGGTGGCTAATTTTTGCCCTCAAACCCGAGAGCTCCTTTTTTTTTTTTTTTTTTTTGGCTTGTTGTTCTATGCTTCTTGAATTGTCTTAGTGCCTATCCAAGTATATACTAGTTGATCACATGACTAGCACAGGATTAACTAGGTGGACTTAGGCCAAGACCAAGAGCTTGGCCGGCCACCCCTAGTACATTGGGCCTCATTTTTCATTTCAATTTTTTTGAGCCCAATGACTTATGAATCATATTTTGTAATTCCCGAAACTAATTTCCAAAATTCCAAATTTACCCTTAGCCTTATCCCGCACTCTCACAACAATACTCTTTCATGCACAACTCCTATGTCAAATAAAAATCAACTATGACCTTATTTCTTACAAGTCAAGATTGTTTTCAAATTTTTCCAACGTGTGAAAACACGGGATATAACATCCTCCCCCCCTTTAGAACATTCGTCCTCGAATGTTAAATTAATCTTATAGGGTCTGAAAATACTTCGGGGGAGTTTCTGTTTATAGACAGCACATTCGTTATTGAAATGGAATTAAACAAAGATTCGAGATTACCTGTGGGCATAGGGAACAAATGAGGATATTTATTCTTCATCTCCTCTTCGGCCTCCCAGGTCATTTCTTCCCTATTGTTGTTCCGCCACAACACCTTAACAGAGGCTACATCTTTGTTCCGGAGCTTCCTTACCTGGCGGTCCAAGATAGCTACGGGCTGCTCCTCATAAGATAACTGCTCCGTCACCTGAATATCATCCGCAGGGAATATTCTGGAGGGATCACCAATGCATTTGCGGAGCATAGATACATGGAATACCGAATGTACCGCTTCCAAATCTGATGGCAGATCTAACTCATAGGCGACATTTCCAATTTTTCTAATAATCTGATAAGGCCCAATATAACGCGGACTGAGCTTACCCTTCCTGCCGAACCGCATCACGCCTTTCATAGGCGATACCTTCAGGAATACCCAATCGCCTACCTGGAATTCCAACGGTCGACGCCGTTTATCGGCGTATGACTTCTGTCGACTCTGGGCTGCTAACAGTCGCTCTCGGATAAGTTTCACCTTATCAACGGCCTGCTGGATCATATCTGGGCCAATTAACTCTGTCTCGCCAATATTAAACCAGCCGATAGGTGACCTGCATTTCCTGCCATACAAGGCCTCGTACGGAGCCATCTGGATGCTGGAACGGTAACTGTTATTATAACCAAACTCAATCAATGGCAAGTGATCATCCCAGCTACCTCTGAAATCAATAACACAGGCCCGTAACATATCTTCAAGTGTCTGGATAGTGCGCTCGGCCTGTCCGTCACTCTGAGGATGGAAAGCTGTGCTCAGGCTCAGCTGAGTCCCTAATCCTTCCTCAAAAGATCTCCAGAAGTTCGCCGTGAATTGGGCACCCCTGTCAGTGATAATAGATATAGGAACTCCATGAAGCTTCACTATCTCTTTAATATAAAGCCTGGCATAATCCTCGGCGGAATAAGTAGTTCTGATGGGGACAAAATGGGTTGATTTTGTCAGCCTATCCACAATAACCCAGATGGAATCATACTTCCGTGGAGTGCGACGCAAACCTGTAATGAAGTCCATATTGATTATCTCCCACTTCCATGTCGAAATTTCCATCTCCTATAACAATCCGCCCGGCTTCTGATGCTCAATCTTGACCTGCTGATAATTCGGGCACTGGGCGACGAACTCTGCAATATCCCGTTTCATACCATCCCACCAGTATAGGCATCTAAGATCATGGTACATCTTCGTAGAACCAGGATGAACAGAATAGCGAGCATAGTGTGCCTCGCCCATAACCTGCTGCCGAAGGCCTGCAATATCAGGTACACACAACCTGCCCCTGTATAATAAAGTCCCGTCCGGTGTAAACTCGAACGGAGTCTTCTCCTTATCATAGGCTGTGTCTCTGTACTGAGCTAAAACAGGATCTTCATATTGATGTCGTTTGATATCTTCCTTAATAGATGATTCAGAAACCCCTCGGACAGAAATCCGCGTACCACCAGAATCGGAGAGACGAACCCCAAGATTAGCCAACTGATGAATATCACGTACTATCTCTCTCCTGTCTGGCTGTAAATCTGCCAAGCTGCCCATAGATTTCCGGCTAAGCGCATCTGCAACAACATTAGCCTTGCCCGGATGATACAGAATATCCACATCATAGTCTTTCAGGAGCTCCAGCCACCTCCGCTGCCGCAAATTAAGCTCTTTCTGCTTGAAAATATACTGGAGACTCTTATGATCTGTATAGATATCATCATGAACGCCATATAAATAATGTCTCCATATCTTAAGGGCATGGATCACCGCTGCATGCTCCAGATCGTGAGTAGGATAATTCTTTTCATGCTTTTTCAATTGCCGAGAAGCATAAGCTATAACTCTGCCGTACTGCATCAATACATAGCCCAATCCCACGCCAGAAGCGTCACAATAAATAACATATCCATCGGGTTCCTCTGGAAGAGTCAAAACTGGAGCCGAAGTCAACTTCTCTTTCAGCAACTGGAAGCTTCGTTCACATGCATCGGTCCACTGGAACTTAGCTCCCTTCTGAGTTAGCCTTGTCAAAGGCGCTGAAATCGAAGCAAACTTTTCCACAAATCTCCTGTAATAGCTTGCTAACCCTAGAAAAATCCGAACCTCCGTGGGCGTCGTGGGTCTGGGCCAATTCCTCACGGCCTCAATCTTCTGTGTATCCACCCGGACGCAATCAACTGCAATAATATGCCCCAGGAATGCCACTGAAGCCAGCCACAATTCACATTTAGAAAATTTTGCATATAATTTCTGATGCCGAAGTACCCCTAATACCGCTCTCAGATGATCTGCGTGCTCTGCCTCGGACCGAGAATAAACCAGAATATCATCGATAAATACAATTACGAACATATCCAAGAATGGCCTGAATACCCGGTTCATCAGATCCATGAATACCGCAGGAGCATTAGTTAACCCAAAAGACATAACTCTGAATTCATAATGCCCATATCGGGTCCGGAATGCTGTTATAGGAATATCGGCCTCTCGTACCCGCACCTGGTGATAGCCTGACCGAAGATCTATCTTCGAAAAATATTTGGCGCCCTGCAACTGATCAAACAAATCATCAATTCTGGGGAGGGGGTATTTATTCTTTATGGTTACCTTATTCAACTGTCGGTAATCAATACACATACGCAGCGACCCGTCTTTCTTAGGCACAAATAATACCGGGGCTCCCCAAGGCGAAGTACTGGGCCTGATGAAGCCTTTTTCTAACAGATCTTTCAACTGCTCTTTCAGTTCTTTCAATTCTGCCGGTGCCATTCTGTACGGGGGAATAGATATCGGTTGAGTATCTGGAAGAAAATCAATAGTAAAATCTATCTCCCGCTCTGGAGGAAGGCCTGAAAGCTCATCTGGGAATACATCGGAAAATTCATTAACCACGGGAACTGACTAAAGAGTCGGCGTTTCTGCTGTCAAGTCTTGTACCCGAACCAGATGATAAATATACCCCTTTCTGATCATCTTCCTCGCCTTAAGGTATGAAATAAACTTACCTTTCGGCGATGCAGTATTACCGGCCCTTTCTATAACTGGCTCCCCAGGAAACTGGAAACGAACTACCTTATTTTGGCAGTCAACATTAGCATAACAGGAGGCTAGCCAGTCCATTCCCATAATAACATCAAACTCAATCATATCTAATTCCACCAGATCTGCCTTAGTGTCTCGGCCACAAACAATTACAGAACAGTCTTTATATACCTGTTTTGCTACAATAAAGTCCCCAATCGGTGTGGCTACCTCAAATTGCTCTATAGGTTCAGACGTTATACCAATTTTTCCAGCAACAAGAGGCGAAATATATGACAAAGTCGAACCTGGATCAATTAATGCATACACAGACCGAGAGAAAACCAATAATGTACCTGTAACGACATTAGGCGATGCCTCCTGATCCTGGCGGCTGGCCAAAGCATAAATGCGGTTCGAAGGACCGCCAGTACCAGAAGCTCCACCAAGGCCTCTGCCGCGACCCGCCGGTGCTGATGTACCCGGCCCTGTAGGGCGCATAGCCACTGACGAAGATGATGACCCGGCGGCTGATCCGGTAGGCTGCGCTGCACCACCCGAACTACCCTTATACGGTCAATCTCTCACAGAATGGCCCTGACGGCCACAAGAAAAGCATGCACCGGTGGCTCTGTAGCACTCCCTAGGATGGTATCTGCCACAATAAGAACACTGAGGCCTAGGTGGCCTCGTCTGACCAGAACCCTTATCTGTCCGCGAACCTGAAGCCCTGGAGCTTTGACCTGCTCCTGAATAACCTGGGCTATCAAATCTGCGACCTGTAGGCTGTGGAGGTGCGCTCTGTGCCGGCTGGGATAGATGTCTGCTAGACTGCTGCGGCTGCTGAGGCTGTCTGCCCCGAAAATCTCCCGAATACCCAGATGATCTGGCCCTCTTGGGCTGTCTCCGATCCTGACTCCTATCGGGCTGATGACCCCTGTGCCGGTCCTCCATACCCTGGGCGTGCGCCTGAATCCGGGCAATATCCATATCGGGCTGACCGGCCAATACCAAACAACTGTCGACAAAATACCGGTCCAACCCCATAATATACCTGTGCATCCTGTCAGCCATAGTAGCTACCACAGCAGGTGCATATCAGGCCAATGAGTCGAACTCCATACTGTACTCTCGAACACTGCGGCCCCTCTGTCTCAACAATAAGAATCTGTCAGCCTTGGCCCGCCGTAACTCCGGAGGCAGAAAATGGCTAAGAAAAGCCTGAGAAAAATCATCCCAAACTGCTGGGGGAGCGCCGTCGCCTCTGGATAACTCCCATGACTCGTACCAATTTTCCGCTACATCATACAACCGGTACGAAGCCAATGTGACTGACTCTGTCGCGGAAGCATTAATCAAATGTAAGGTGCGCCGCATCTTCCTGATAAACTCCTCAGGATCCTCCTCGGGCTTTGTCCCGAAGAACTCTGGAGGGCCACAATTCATGAACTCACGAGCTCTCGAACTGTCACGCCTATATGCTCGGTCACCTCCCAATCCGTGCCCCTGCACCTGTCCCACCACAAGTCTGGTCAATAGCTGGACTGCCTCTCTCATACTCTGATCCTCAGTCCCTGGCCGTGGAGCTGGAGGCTCAGGTACTGGAATCTCGGGAGCTGGCGGTGGAGCCGCCCCTCGACCTGCAGCTGCTGCTGCTCCAATCTCCTCTACATGTGGCGGTGTGGAAGAGCCCTTTGCCGGGGGCAAAATATCAGGAGCAATATGTGCATGGGCCCTGGTAACCCTCTGGGCCCGACTAGTCTCTCCCACAGCTGCTGCCTTGGCCTTTTGGGCCGCCGTCGCCTTTTTTGGAGGCATAACTGCAAATGTAACAATTCGTTAGGGAGGAATCATCCGGATAACACAGCTCTATCGCACGATCTAAGACAGAAAGAAGGGTAGTATCTTAAATTCCCTGTAGCCCTGCGCGGCATGAAAACGCAGCCCCCGAGGAAAGGGGGTCAGTACGAAATATGTACTGAATATGTAAAGCCTGAATTATAGAAACAAAATCATAACTGGTACAGAACGTACAGAAAGTGAGCAGAAAATCCAAAGTGTCAAATACATATTTTCAAAACATGCAGAGTGTGTACAGAAACATATGTCATATCAAATCCGGCCCCTGCCAAGGGACTCGGCAGACAGAACGTGGCCACCCTCCCGACGCTGGTGCCACAACACAGAAGAATCAGAATGGGGGCATAACCCCGTCACATAATATATCATATCAGATGGCCATAGCAAATCATATCAGAACAAGCGTACATGGCACAGCATACTCCACAAACCCATGTACGCGTATACCTGCCCCCTCACATCGAGGCACGACGAATAATGCAAAGGATCACGCTTGACAACATATCCTGGCCCGGGCTCAGTGTGGGAAACATTGGGGCATCCACGAGTGGAGTAGTGAGAGACTAAATGCAATTAAAATAGTATAAATATTTTCAGAAACTCGATGAGGCATATTACTGACAAACCAATCCAATGAAGTCGGATGGGATCATAATGAATTACAGAGTATAACCTTTCCGAAGTCGTTTCGAGTGTCAAAAAAATTTATCAGACTTAATGGAATATTTAAAACAATGTTTGTTAGGTAATTAGAATAGTAGTCAAAACATTTCTTTCAAAAACCGCTCGAAAGCAAGACTTGAGTACAATAAGGGCAAAACCGGGAATAGTGGGCCCACCTCGGGACAAGCAAGGCGGTGGGCTCAAATTACATATTTTAAACTTAAGGGGTCACCTACAAAGGTTCTACGGACGTTCTATAGCTTTCCAAGGAGCTTAGAGAAAGTTTGCATAATTTCCAAGAAAGCATACCAAAAGAGTTCAATCTTACTGGAAGAAAAAATGATATTTTCACTTGCGGATTTCCGAGGGGCAGAAAGTCTTTCGAGGCCCAAATTCGATTCTAATACACTTAGGCATGCCAAAAGAAGGATCGGGGTAGCTTTACATACCTTTTGAGCTTTTTAAGCCTATCCAAGCTCACTTCCCGTTTCGTCAAAAATCTGCAAATGGTCACATTTACCAATTATGAGTTATGGATGCCATAAATTCAACTTAATGCATACTTGCCTACCGAAATTTCGGCAGCACTTCCCCTATACATATAGCACCCCCGAGAATTCAACTCGGCTTAAAACCATCAACAACAACCCAAACAACAACATCAACATCAACAACAAACATTAGAGACACAATATCCTTCAACTAGCCATCATTATAACAAAGTGACATAACCTTCACTCCAACCTAAATCTTTAAACTAATATCAATGATTTCACATTCATTATCAATCAAGATCATCACAATATAGTTTTAGAAACATTTCATATCGTTTCCTCAAGTTATACTCATGATATACACCTTTCCGCCAAAGTCATAACTTATTCAAAACATCTAATCTTTGGCACACATATTCACAACATGTTTCCAACTTCCAAATTCATCAATGATCATCACAATTAACAACCAAATAACTTCATTTTCCTAATGTCGAAAAATCATACTAAAACGACATAAACTTCTACATTCCATTTCAATACAAACTTATATCATTTTATCTTCATTTACATTGCAAGCATCAAAATAACACAACTAACACATTAAACAAAATTAATTCATTAGCATCCTACCAACACCATACCACACGGCCAAACCCCTATATTTCAACTTCAACCCAATTTATTCAACTCTCATCCTCCATATGAATTCCATCATACACACAACTAGAATACAACATAAATTTCAACTCATTTCACTTACACCTTAACACACACACACGGCCACATTCTATATTCCATACCCACTTTGCAAACTTCCGTTTTTCCATACAATCAACTCATTTCTACATACTACAACACAAACAATACTTCATAACACAATAATAAGGGATAAATTCTTACCTTTTTACTCAATCTTCTTCACTTGAATATAGGGTCAACTTGAAGAAACAAGACTTCTTCCTTCCAAACCAACTACACCAAGTTGCAAAGGGACTTTGAATTAGTGAAAATCCAACAAGAGAAAAAAATTTAGAGCAAGATTTTTGGTGGCTAATTTTTGCCCTCAAACCCGAGAGCTCCTCTTTTTTTTTTTTTTTTTGGCTTGTTGTTCTATGCTTCTTGAATTGTCTTAGTGCCTATCCAAGTATATACTAGTTGATCACATGACTAGCACATGATCAACTAGGTGGACTTGGGCCAAGACCAAGAGCTTGGCCGGCCACCCCTAGTAAATTGGGCCTCATTTTTCATTTCAATTTTTTTGAGCCCAATGACTTATGAATCATATTTTGTAATTCCCGAAACTAATTTCCAAAATTTCAAATTTACCTTTAGCCTTATCCCGCACTCTCACAACAATACTCTTTCATGCACAACTCCTATGTCAAATAAAAATCAACTATGACCTTATTTCTTACAAGTCAAGATTGTTTTCAAATTTTTCCAACGTGTGAAAACACGGGATATAACATATGCCCTCAAAAGAATCCTCAGAATGTCACAAATACACAGAAAAGGGCAGACCACATAAGAGAGGTTTTGCATAAGTCATTTTTTAGTTTACAGAAAGGTCATTTGGCTAGTTCTAGGCTTTTCACATCCTAAGAGGTGTCAAAACTTCACTCTAGGTCCAAACAATTGCCTAAAAACAAACAATCAAGCAAAAGGTACATAATAATTCCTATGATCCATTCCTTGACCTCTAGACTCAAACATGCTTTATATCAAAACCAAATGCTGGTCAGACCACAATTTTTGGAGAAAAACAGGCCAAGATTATATAGAAGGGCATTTGCTCAAATCATCTTTAGAGTTAATTTGGGTCATTTAACAGAACAGAGCACAGAACAGGGCATGGACAACACATAATCCTAATAGAACCAATGACATAGGTTGATACCTCAAATGCACAAAAACAGGCTAGTTTTTAGAAGTTAAGTTCAAATAAGGTCTTTTAGCAGGTTCTAGGCCATCTCAAGGCATGCAAATGCAAAAGACATGTCACACGAACATGATGCAAGGTTCAAAGTAAGGGGTTCTCAATGTAAACATTTAGTGTCAGGTCTTAAAACAAGCAAAACTGAGCAGGGATAACATACAATATCAAAAAGGTATCCAGAGATTACCAAAGCATAGACTGAGAGTTCAAAAAAAAATTCACAAAATGAGCTAGGATAAGCTGGACAGACATTACATAAACCAGTATGCCATCTTTTAAAGCCAACAGGGATACTTTTCAACTTACAGGTTTTAAAACTAAATAACTAAATATGGAAAAACAATTCATACTTAACACAAATTTCATGGAAATCAGTTTCAAAAACCCCAATCTTACACAGAGAGCATTTTCAAGGTTCAATTTTATCTGGAGGTCTTATTCTAATCCCCTAAGGCACAAACCACTTAGTGTCAAACCAAACAGTAGTAGTGAACAAGATAGAACATGAATAACATTTAGGCACATTAGAGACATGTAAACATGAGGATTGTCCCTAACATGATTACATAGAATAGATAGGAGTATGAAGGACCTTTCTAATGTTCTTGAGACTGGACAGACACACATAGGCCTAGGCATAGCCAAAACAAAGTTATTTTTCTAGACAAGACATCATTTTAATAGCTAAGACAATTTCCAATCAATCTTACACTTCAAACTAACTCCTTTTACCATAAAACTTCACCTTTTGGCAACTAATATGGATATTATTCAATGTATGTTTATCACTCTGGTTCATGCTTCGCAATCAAATAGTCTTTAACAGTTAAGGGAAACTAACAGCATGAGCTCTAAAGAACACCATACAAGCTAAGTTCATATTCCAGAGAATAACAGTTAAGTTATAGAGCACTAACAACATGACTTCAAATGAACAACATACATGTTGATATTCATATTCCAGAACTAGAATGGCACTTAAACAATAAACTAGCACCAACAGAGATTTGTGTTAAGCTACAATGTGTTCTGTACATGATTTTAAAGCTGGAAAAGTAATCAAACTATGAGAAAAGCCTCAATGTAGTGAAATGTCACCCCAATATAAGGAAAATATCCAAACTAAACTCAAAAATAGACAAAAATAGATACCAAAAACTAACCTAAGTAGTGAAATGTGACTCAACTAATAAACTAAACATCGTGCTTAATTTCAAACTAAGCAAATGTATCAAACACAATCCAGAAATGAAAAAAGGAACCAAACACAGAGCTAAAAACTGAAACATAATTGAAAGTGAACAAAGATGAGATATTACCTTTTCAAGTGGTAACCTAGGATCAAAATGGGGGATTGGAGGTCAGCGAACTTCAAACATCAATACCAAAAACAGACCCTTAAGCAGCTTTTTTTTCTTCAACGATTTAGATAATATCGGTAGTGCATTTGTGTAGTATATCAATATTTTTTTGTGTAGTATATATTAGTACGATAGAGTATATATATAGATTGAATATTTTTGTGAAAATGCCTTAAGTTTTCTAGAAAAAGCTCAAAAAGAGGAATCCCATTTCAAGTCTTATCACCTTCTATTTATAGTATTCCTCTTAGGTTTTATCTGAATAGAAATGGACAACAAAGACCAAGTCACCGGAAAATCCCTCCAAAACTTAACTTTTTAATTTCAAAATCAAATTAAAAAAAATTAGCAAAATCATAAAATTCCCACTAATTCGTACTAGAATAGTATAAATAGACAATTGAAATCATCCAACTCACATAACATGACAAAACTTAAACGGTATTGTACCCTAAATTGAATAATAATTAATCAAAAATGGGAAAATACTAGGATAGTACAATCGGTCACACACAAATAAACAAAACCCAGTACACCAACAGTGCCAATTCCGCAAATAATGGGATAAAATCCCTAAATCGTACTCGAATCCAAACAAATCCCAAATGCGATTTGACCCTAAGTCCATCATTTCTTGTGCATGGGACACAAGATGGCTAAAGGTTCATTACCTCGCCCATGGCAACCATACACAATGAGGGACTTGAGCAACATCCCAAGAAACATCGAATTTGAACCACAAAGTGAAGATTATAGGAAAACAAACCCATAATCGCGAATAGCAAGGACAATAGCGCAAAAGCCCTAAAAAATCTGGCCACAAATGGCCAAGAGATGGCCGGAATTGGCCATAGCTATTGTGAGAACCCTAATCACCAATATCGCCTCCAAAGAGAAAAAGAAGAGTCGGGAGAATGAAAAATCAAAATTGGGGGGGGGGGGGGGGAGGGGTGTGGAATGTTTACTTTAATAAAATTCCACCCGTATTTTCTTTAAAGTCCCCCCCCTCCCCAAGTTTTAAAAGGGTTAAATTCAACCCCTCCTCCATTTTAAGTTAAAATAAAACTAAATACTAAAATATGCGTATAAAAATAGTTATTTAGGCAAATAAAAATTTAAAACTCGCAAATTTAAAATATTGGCTTCATAACAAGCCTAATACTCATATAGTTCCGGATAATTTTTAAGGATGTGAAAAATGCGGTAAAAAATGAACCGTAATTCGTACGTCGTTTCAATTGTGTAATTTCCTGAATTTAGATGGAGCGGGATACGCATCTTCTTTTTGACTTACATTTACGAAAGTAAATTACTCGTAATTTCTTGTAATTGTCAATTTTTACAGAATAATAATTAAACATCAAATTTTGCAATTTTCGTAGGGTTTTTAAATTTTTAAAATTTTAAAAGGCATCCTTACTCTGTCTTGGACTCGGGAAATTTAAAAATTAGAATACGCGTTTTATAAGGTTAAAATTAGGTGTCAACAGGGCTCGCCTTCGCGGGGAGTTGGGGAATAATGATGTTCGCCATAGCGGGTGGTTTCCTACTATAACAAGACCGCTGCAGCGGTTGATAGGAGGCAGAATCAGTGTTTTATATTCTTTATTCCGAACTGACTCCCCACATAACTCCAAAACAGTTCCCAAGAACTCTTGTGGTGAATTTCCAAGGCTAGGGCTAAAACACTCTTGAAAGGTAAGTCTCAACCCTTTACTTTGTTCATTCCATCATCTTCTCGAGTCCTATATTAATTAAGGGTCCTTTAATGGTGGAAGAAAAGGTTAGAACCCTAGAAATTGTAAACCCTTAAATAATTGATGGGTTATCGATTTTATTATTGTTTAATCATCTAGGAGTATAGGTTATCACTTACTAGGGTGAAAATTGGTTATAAACAGTGGAAATTGTCAATTTAGACTTAGGGTTCCAATAAAAAGGGAAGATTTAGCCTAAAAAGCTTATTGAAAGGGGTTGAATTGAGTGGAAAACCCATGAATTGATAGATTATGATTATTAGGATTGATGTCAGTATGAATTCACACTTAGTGATAGTTCACTCATTTAAAAGGGTAGAAGTAATTGGGTTCTCTTCCCCAATAGTTGTTTGTTGAGTAGATGACCCATTACTCACTTAGCATTATTTTTACACCCCATACTTACGGAGAAGCACTTATCAAATTTGAGCATAAGTATGTTGAACTATGGCTATGTAAAACAACTTTGGAGTACAAGGGACGAAGCATTATTCAGTACATTTTATGAGTAAAGGATGCATATGAGGAATTCTGGAAGGTCCTATAAGGAAATGAGAGGAAGAAGTTGAGTTAGTTTGACTTTGGAATAAGATGAGCGCTACTTTGAACGACAGGAATGAGCCAACTTGGGCAAAGAATATCGTTTAGCATATGAAGAGTTTTTAAGCTAAGTAAAAGCCTAAATTGAAGTTCATGAAGTCTAGTTTCCAATGCAACAAACCACTCGTCAATATAACATCGGAGTATAGAATTATGGACGTTACAATTCAGGCTAGCAGAGTAGAAATGCACAGCTACAGTGCGCGACACGAGCGCTACAGTACCCGAAAATTCTAGGTCGATACCAACCGACCCTAGAACATTGTAAAAAGGGGGTTTTACCCCTTATTTTGTAATCCAAACACCTCTAAAACCTTCCCTAAGCTCCTAGAACATTCTCCCAACATGCTCCATAAAAGTTTAGCGTAAATCAAGTGAAACCCCGGAGTTTAGGGTCTGGAAACGTATAAGGTCTTGTAGTTCTTGTTCTAAACAACGAATCTCGATGAAAACAATGAGGCCACCAAAGATAAATAATATTTCAAGCCCTACCAACCTTGATTGAGGTAAGGATATTCTTTACTATGGGTATTATGAATCGTACCATGGAAATTTAGTTGTTAAAGCTTCATAAAGTCTAGTGATCAGTTGAGAAATTGGGGAAACATCGTGTGGGATTTTTTATTGAGCATATTGATGTTGATGATGATATTTTTGATATTGGTGTTGCTATTATTGTTGTTTTGTTATTGTTGTGATTTCGGGCTAGGGATATAAACAGGTGAGATGTTGCTCGAAATCTGGCAAATTCTAAGAGGATTTAATTTAAAGACATAAGAAAAGCATATGACGATAGGCCTAACAATAGTATGAATTCTCTTGAATGTAGATTTATAAGCTTGGGAGGACAAGCTTTAAGTAGTTAAAGTTAAGCCGATCAAAAAGGTATGTTAAGGCTGTCCCTTTCTTTCTAAAGGCATGATTCTTTTTTATAAACCCATACATCTTTTCCATAACATCCTTATTCCCAAAAGCTAGAAGTTCATGATTCTTAGAGTTTCTTATGATGCTAAAGATAAATATGGTCCATGATGATAATAATTATCCCATTCAAGAGATTCCAAAACTTATGGTTTTGATGCTATTATAAGATTATTGAGTTTATTTCATGACTTTCTTGATTTTATTCCTTGTTGTTGATCTCACCTTATGTTACTTGTTCCTTCAAGGTTAGATATAACGATAATGATTATTCCATAACATAAATCGGAGGTTACCGACCTTATGTCACTCGGATAAAGTGGTAATTTTATTTGGCCTCTCATGCATGCTACTTATATTATATATGCATATATGGGATATGGGGAAAGGGCAGGCGTTAACTACGCATAACCACCTGATCAGCTGGTATACTATGATATCGTCCCGGACGCGGGATTTATGGTTAAATTGACCAGGTTGTTCGTTCCTCGGCAGCATATATAGTGATGATATGATATACAGATCGGGCTGCACGTTCGGCATCACTATTATGTTCTATATGTATGAAAAATATTTTTTCTAAAGAGACTAAGCAAGCATGGTATCCGCCTTAAGAGGCATTCAAATGTTAAGGGTATCTCTCTTTAAATCATGTTATGTTCCATATCTCTTGTTATGTTGTTATTCACGCCTTATATACTCGGTGCATTATTCGTACTGACGTCCTTTCTTGTGGACGCTGTACGAATAATACATGGTTCCGATACTGAGTTGGTTGAATTGGCTTCTTATAGACTGCGGGATGTGGCCGTCCATTGGAACAATACTTGGATGTCTTCAAGAGGGGTAAATGTACCTCCCCCGGTATGGAAAGAGTTTGTGGATGCCTTCCTCCGACATTATTTGCCACCAGAGGTTCAACGGGCCCAAGCCAACAAGTTCTTGAATCTTAGGCAAGGGAATATGAGCGCTCGAGAATACAGTCTTTTCTTTAATTCCTTGGCTAGGTATGCTCTGTCACGACCCAGATAGGGGCCGCGACGGGTACCCGGGGCTAGCCACCGAGCACCACTCGAGCTACTACTCATCTTACTCACTTAATGCTCTTTCACCAACTTTATACACTAATTGTAGGAAAAACATATTTTATATGGAAACAAAAATGCCTTATATACATTTTCCTCTCGGTCATCAAAATAATATATACACATAATAGCATCTTATGAGATCATCTAACCCACACTACGTATCTACGAGCCTCTACTGACATATAAACATATAGATGGAACAAGACTCGGCCATGCCCAAAATGTACTTATGTACCAAAAGAAGAATCATAAGCACCTCCAAACAATGGAGTGCTCTCAATCAGCTGACATCTACTAAGAATCTGGATCAAGCTCACCTCTCTGTCTACCTGTGGGCATGAACACAACGTCCAAAGAAAAACGGACGTCAGTACGAATATTGTACTGAGTATGAGAGGCATAAACGATGAAATAGGACAATGATGTAAAGAAAATACCAATGTGAAATAGCTGTATCTGACTGACAATTACAAAAGAAGTAATGCATGCTGTCTTACTCATACTCATCAGTATATCATTTATGCATAATGTATAAGCTTCCCGTCCATATAGGATCGGTGTGATAATCAATAACATTAGCCCGCGTCCGGGGTATCATCTCACGCCGCCCACTAGTGGTGTCTTCCCATGCCATCTGGCCATGGTGTATAGCTGCCCGCCTTGGCGGTGACTGCCCGGCCAAATAGGCGCGGTGTAATAGTAATATCATCATCATAACATGCTTATATTATCATAGTACATGCATAGGGCTCAAGTTCAATTATACTCTATCGGGGTGACGTAAGGTCGTGATTCCCCGATGTCATTATGGAACAATCATCGACATCCTGCCTCACCTTGAACGAAGTAGCATATAATGTGAGTGTAAGCAACAAATAGCATCATTAAAAATATGGCACCGTCATATCATATCTATTATCTTATATAGACATTTATGGATATAGGCTTTTAGCTTTCCGGAACATACAAACTCATGACGAGGAAAGGAATTCATACTATAGGATTCATGCCATTAGAATGAAAGGACTAGCCTCACATACCTTTGTTTTAGCTAAGCTATCGTTCACTTTCTCTCCTTTAACGTCACGTCGTTACCTTCAAGAGAGAATTCGCATAGACGTTAGTTAATCGACTAAGGGAATGCGTCACTATTTCTAGAGAAAATTGGGCAGCACTTCCTTTATTTATACTACTTTTCCCATAATATATATCAACTCCCAACGTTTACAACATTATCCACAATATTGCATCCAACAACCATCATATATATATATATATATATATATATTACCACATTCCACCATTTTTCTCCAATTTTCCCACATTTATCCTTATAACTCATTATTGTGTTTTTGCGCATTTAATACTTGTTTCATGATATAAACATCATTTATAACGTATTCATAATCACAACATATCAACATTCATGATTCGATCCAATTACCATTCAACCACTTGCACTATTTACCCATTTATGACCCATTTGCTATGCCTTTCTATAATTCAAGTATTCTGACCTTCCAATACCTTAAACAACATGAGATGGTCATGAAACTTACCTTAGATGGTGGTTGAACAAGTCTTGAGTAGCAATACTCCTTTATACTAAAAACCCTACTTCACTTCCATTGCAATTTCTTGGTGTAGATGGACTTTGATGAATTTCACACTCTTGATTTCACGGATTTGGGTGTGGTTGATCTTGATTTTCACTTGGATTCTTGTATTGGAAGAGTTTTGGAAAGTTCTAGAAAGAGGTTGGGTCGTGGAGAGAGAAGATGAAATAAATAAAATGAACTTGGGTCCTTATTTAAAAATTGAAATCTGACCCGACATAATTATACGGTCCATTATACGGTCCGTATAAATTTATACGGTCCGTATAATCGACCGTAAAACTGCTCCAGTGACTACCCTTTTCTGTGTCAACTTAACGGTACATTATACGGGCCGTATAATTTTATACGGTCCGTATAATTGACCGTAAAATCATCCCTTCAGCAACCATATTCTGTGACTCTTTTACGGTCCATTATACGGCCGTATAATGTTATACGGTCCGTATAATCGACCGTATAACCCATCAGTTCACTGAGTCTTATTCTCATCATTTCATTTGATCTCCGATCCTTATGGAACCTTCTTAACAATTATTTAGCACCTCAATACCAGTCTAAAGGACGTTGTCCCTCGTCAAAACACCATATACGTCATACCCTTCATTGGCCTAATCACTGTACGCTAGCGGGGGAAATTTCCAAGGTGTAACATTCTGCCCCCCTTTGGAACATTCGTCCCCGAATGTTAAACACTAGGGATTCTAGAAAAATTTTGCCAGAGTTTCCCCTGTAATTTGGCACTACCAACCTATCACAACAACCCATAATATCATTGCCTCACGAGGCTACATTACAATATCAAGCTATCTATGGCCACACACGACATAAAGAGTAAAATAAAGCATACATACCTTATACCGTTGACATCTCAGCTTGGATCTCCTCTGGGGGTTGGAACAAATGGGGGTACCCGGATCTCATCTTCTTTTCTGCCTCCCAAGTCATTTCTTCCCGATTGTTGTTCCGCCATAAAACTTTGATTGAAGCTACTTCCTTATTCCGGAGCCTTCGCACCTGTCTATCTAAAATGGCAACAGGCATTTCTTCATATGCTAATTGTTCTGTCACTTGGACATCATCAACCGGAACTATCCTTGTAGGGTCTCCAATACACTTGCGGAGCATCGAAACATGACATACTGGATGGACCGATTCCATCTCCGAAGGCAAATTTAATTCATAAGCTACCTGACACACCTTAATAATGATCTCATTGGGTCCGATGTATCTAGGGCTTAGCTTCCCTTTCTTGCCAAATCTCATCACCCCTTTCATCGGTGATACCATCAGAAACACCCAATCGCCAACTTGAAATTCCAGATCTCGTCGGCGATTGTCCGCATAAGACTTTTAGCGGCTTTGGGCTGTTAGCAATCGATCTCAGATCACCTTAACTTTTTCCACCGCTTGTTGAATCAATTCGGGGCCTATCAATTGTGCCTCTCCTGTTTCAAACCATCCAATTGGAGATCTACACTTCCTTCCATATAATGCTTCATATGGAGCCATTTGAATGATGGAATGATAACTATTGTTATACGCAAATTCAACTAGCGGTAAGTGATCGTCCCAACTTCCACCGAAATCTTGCGCGCATGCTCGCAGCATATCTTCTAAGGTCTGAATAGTACGCTCGGCTTGTCCATCAGTCTGCGGATGAAATGTTGTGCTAAGCTTCACTTGTGTACCTAGACCCTCTTGGAAAGACTTCCAAAACTTGGTCGTGAACTGTGCTCCTCTATCAGTAATAATAGACAATGGAATACCATGAAGTCGCACAATTTCCTTGAGATATAACCTCGCATAATCTTCGGCTGAGTATTTAGTCCTAACTGGTAGAAAATGGGCTGCTTTTGTCAATCTATCCACGATCACCTATATAGAATCATACTTGCCACGGGAACGAGGTAATCCCACGATAAAATCCATATTGATCACTTCCCATTTCCAAGTAGGTATTTCTATTGCTTGCAATAAGCCTCCTGGCTTTTGATGTTCTGCTTTTACTTGCTGGCAGTTTGAGCATTGTGCTACAAATTCTGCTATGTCTCTCTTCATGCCATCCCACCAATATATCAATTTGAGATCATGGTACATTTTGGTTGCACCTGGATGAATAGAATACCGGGAATAATGGGCTTCCTCTAATATTCGACGGCGCAATTCTGCCACATTCGGCACACATAACCTGCTTCGGTACCTAAGAACCCCATCCATAGAAACTTAAAATGAAGACTTCTCTTTTCCATGAGATGCGTCTCTGTAATGACACAATTGAGGGTCTTCATATTGCCACTCTTTCACGTCTATGCTCAGAGATGAAACTGTGGGATCATTAATGCTAATCCCTACATCGCCCGAATCCATTACACGTACTCCAAGATTAGCTAGTTGGTGGAGCTCTCGAACCATCTCTTTCTTTCCCGGAGGGACTTCACATAAACTGTCCATCGATCGGTGGCTAAGTGCGTCACCTACCACATTTTCCTTTCCGGGGTGGTACAAAATGCTCACATCATAATCTTTTAACAATTCTAACCACCGCCTCTGCCGCAGGTTCAACTCTTTCTGTATGAAAATGTATTGAAGACTTTTGTGGTCTGTATAAATATCCATGTGCACACCATACAAATAGTGTCTCCACATTTGTAAGGCATGAATAACCGCGGCCAATTCGAGATCATGAGTTGGATAATTCTTCTCGTGTTTTCGTAATTGTCTGGAAGCATATGCAATAACTTTACCATGCTGCATCAGCACGCATCCTAGTCCGACACCGGAAGCGTCACAATACACAACATAGCCATCTGACACTTCTAGAAGTGTTAAAACTGGAGTTGAGGTCAGTTTTTCTTTCAACTCTTGGAAACTACGCTCACAAGCATCACTCCACTGGAATTTAGCTGACTTCTGGGTTAGCTTCGTCAATGGAGCGGAAATAGATGAGAATCCCTCTACGAATCTTCTATAGTAGCCTGCCAGTCCAAGAAAACTACGAACTTCCGTAGGCGTCGTAGGCCTTGGCCAAGTCTTCACAGCTTCAATTTTCTGAGTGTCGACTCGAATGCCATCATCTGAAATAGCATGGCCCAGAAATGTCACAGAATTTAGCCAAAACTCGCACTTTGAAAATTTCGCATATAATTCTCGGGCTCGGAGAATGCCAAGAACAATCCTCAAATGATCTACATGTTCTGATTCTGTGCGAGAGCATACCAGGATATCATCAATAAACACTATCACAAACAAGTCCAAGAGTGTCCTGAACACATTGTTCATTAGATTCATGAACACAGCCGGAGCGTTAGTCAACCCAAACGACATCACCCGAAATTCATAGTGGCCATATCTCGTTCTGAAAGCTGTTTAGGGAATATCCGCTTCTCTAACTCTCACTTGATGGTAACCCGACCTCAGATCTATTTTTGAAAACCACTTGGCACCTTGCAGTTGATCGAATAAGTCATCAATCCTTGGAAGAGGATATCTGTTCTTTATCGTCACTTTATTCAGTTTGCCTATAATCGATACACATTCGTAGAGAACCGTCTTTCTTCCTCACGAACAGGACCGGTGCTCCCTACGGTGATGAACTGGGCCTAATGAAACCCTTCTTGAGCAAGTCCTTCAACTATGCCTTTAGCTTTTCAATTCTGCCGGAGCCATTCGATAAGGAGGAATAGAAATAGGCTTGGTGTCCGGCAACACATCGATGGCAAAATTAATCTCTCTTTCTGGAGAAAGACCTGGAAGTTCATCCGGAAACACATCTGGGAATTCATTCCCTACCGGAACTGATTGAAAAGTTGGTGGCTTGGCCTCGGTCTCATGAACCCGAACTAAGTGATAAATATATCCCTTGGCTATCATCTTCCTTGCCTTGAGGTAGGAAATAAACCTACCCTTCGGTGATGGTGCATTACCCTTCCATTCAAGCACGGGCTCTCCCGAAAATTGAAATCGATCCACTTTCGTCCGGCAATCAACATTAGCATAGCATGAGGCCAACCAATCCATACCCATAATTACGTCGAAATCAAGCATTTCCAGCTCAATCAAATCGGCTTTTGTCTGGCGATCATATATGACAACTACACAATTCTTATATACTTGCCTCGCTATTACAGAATCACCAACCGGAGTGAATACCTCGAAAGGTTTAATTGGCTCGGGTTTCACCCCAATAAAATTAGCAACATACGCAGTAATATAAGAGAAGGTAGAACCCGGATCGATCACAGCATTTACATCACGGGAAAATATAGTCAATGTACCTTTAACATCTGGAGAGGACTCAAGATCCTGTCGCCCAGCCAAAGCATATACGCGGGGCTGAATAGCACCTGAAGTAGATGCTCCCCCTCTTCCTCTACCTCTGCCTGCTGAAGTCTGGGGAATCTGTGCTGTCGGGCGTACCGAAGAAGAACCCGCTGCTGAACCTGTGGGCTGAGTCCCAACTCTATCTCTTGCTGACGGACAGTCTCTCATCATGTGTCCCACCTATCCAGAAGCATAGCAAGCATCCAAAACCTGGCGGCATTGTCCGGAATGTAACCTACCGCACTGGCTGCATCGCGGTACTGGGGGTTTCCTCTGACTATAATCTTCCCTAAACTGGGAATCTGAAGCCCTCGAACTCTGGCCCTGTCCTGAACGGAAGGAGCAGTCAGATCTCCTACCTGCAAATCAAGGAGGCGCACTCGTCACTAACTGGCCTGAGTACCCAGAATGTGTCTCCCTTGATCCCCCTCTAAAATCACTGCCAGCTCCCATAGATCTGGCTCTCTTGCCTTGCCTTCTATAGACATCACGATCACCTCTTTGTTGTTGTCGCCCCTCCAAGTTCTGAGCATAGGCCTGTATGCGGAAAATATCCATCCCGTCTTGCAAGGAGGCTGTCAAGCAATCTCTAAACAAGTGTAGCCCCAAACCACTCACAAATCTATGCACCCGATCTCCCATGTCGGCCACCATGGCCGGGGCATATCTAGCCAAAGAATTAAATTGCATGCTGTACTCCCGGGCACTCATGTTGCCTTGCCTCAAATTTAGAAATCTATCTGCTCTAGCTCGGCGGACGTCGGATGGCAAATAGTGACGAATGAATGCATCCACGAATTCTTGCCATACCGGAGGAGGCGCATTCTCTCCTCTTGATAATACCCAATTGTTGTACCATAAAACTGCCACATCCCGGAGCCTATAAGATGCCAACTCCACGGATTCAGTTTCGGAGGCATGGACAATCTTCAATGTCCTCAACATCTCATCTACGAAACTTTGCGGGTCTTCGTCCGGCTTTGACCCAAAGAATTCCGGAGGATTTAGACTCATAAAATCACGAGCCTTGGTGCTTGCTGCCCGATCGCTTGAACCCACATTTTTTCGTTGTGCCTGTGCGGCAATCAATGGTGTCAATAATTGGATGGCCTCGGTCATTTGTTGACCCGAAGCAACCGGTGGAGGGATCGGAGCTGGGGCTCCTCCTTGCTCTCCCACATTAGGCGGGGTAGAAGAAGTATTAGACAAAGCCTCATTATGTGATTCGCCTTCTTCTATATTCATCGAAGGCTCCATTTCTACCCGCCTCTTTGCCGTAATCTTGCCCTTCTGGGCGGCTGCAGCTTTTTCCTTTGGTGGAATTCTGAAATCATACCACATTATTAGGGAGGATAAAATCTTACACATAGCTCTATCGCACGATTCCCTTAGAAGAAGGATGGTCATATTTCCTAAATGCCCTGTAGCCTCCTGTTTATTGATGTGGCGCGCAATACACCATAAACAACACTCTACTAGACAAGGCTCGTAGACACTTACTAGGACGAACTGCTCTGATACCACTTTTGTCACGACCCAGCTAGGGGCTGCGACGGGTACGCGGTACTAGCCACCGAGCACCACTCGAGCTACTACTCATCGTACTCACTTAATGCTCTTTCACCAACTTTATACACTAATTGTAGGAAAAACATATTTTATATGGAAACATAAATGCCTTATATATATTTGCCTCTCGGTCATCAAAATAATATATACACATAATAGCATCTTGTGAGATCATCTAACCCACACTGCGTATCTACGAGCATCTACTGACATATAAACATATAGACGGAACAAGACTCCGCCATGCCCAAAATGTACTTATGTACCAAAAGAAGAATCATAAGCAACTCCGAACAATGGAGTGCTCTCAATCAGCTGACATCTACTAAGAATCTGGATCAAGCTCACCTCCCTGTCTACCTGTGGGCATGAACACAGCGTCCAAAGAAAAACGGACGTCAGTACAAATATTGTACTGAGTATGAGAGGCATAAACGATGAAATAAGACAATGATGTAAAGAAAATACCAATGTGAAATAGTTGTATCTGACTGATAATTATAATAGAAGTAATGCATGTTGTCTTACTCATACTCATCAGTATATCATATATGCATAATGTATAAGCTGGCCATCCATATAGGATCGGTGTGATAATCAATAACATTAGCCCGCGTCCAGGCCTCCTGCGTCCAGGGTATCATCTCACGCCGCCCACAAGTGGTGTCTGCCCATGCCATCTGGCCATGGTGTAAAGCTGCCCGCCTTGGCGGTGACTGCCCGGCCAAATAGGCGCGGTGTAATAGTAATATCATCATCATAACATGCTTATATTATCATAGTACATGCATAGGGCTCGAGTTCAATTATACTCTATCGGGGTGACGTAAGGTCGTGATCCCCTGATGTCATTATGGAACAATCATCGACATCCTGCCTCACCTTGAAGGAAGTAGCATATAAGGTGAGTGTAAGCAACAAATAGCATCATTAACAATATGGAACCGTCATATCATATCTCTTATCTTATATAGGCATTTATGGATATAGGCTTTTAGCTTTCCGGAACATACAAACTCATGACGAGGAAAAGAAGTCATACTATAGGATTCATGCCATTAGAAGGAAAGGAATTGTTACACCCCGTAAGAGTTTGTGCTATTTTAATTAAGACAAGAAAAAAATGAGTTAAGAAAGTTCAAGGAAAGTTAATCGAGTTAGTAAGAATATCGTTATATATGTATGGTTGCCTTAAGTATCCCGAGGTGACATCGTAACCTAAAGGATTTGAAATCGCGTTATGAGCGTATATGAGGTAATGTGAGTGCCCTTTTAAAGTATTTGAGATTATTAGTAATGTTATAGAAGATGGATAAAAGATATGAATATATTTTTGCGATTGGAGTTTCATCGAAGCTTCGTAAGTTCTCCAGTTACGTTTAAGGTTATTGTGATTCTCCGGACCCTTCGAGATGTGTATGGATTGTTATGTATGTATATGACTATGTATATGCATGTATAAGAGGTTACACGAGGGTCGGAAGAGGATTAGAAGTTAAACGAATCTGAACGAAATGAATCCGAACAACTTCAGAAAAATCTCGGACCAGATTTTTAGCCCATATTGTTGGAGGCATATCTCCTAGTATATGAGGAGTTTTAAGGTGTTTCAAAAGCCTAAATTTAATTTCATCGAGTCTAGTTTCCAACGCAACAAACCTCTCGTCAAAATGATATTTGGATAAGGAAATATGGACGATGCAATTTGGGCTGGCAGGGCAGCAAGTTTGGACCCGACCCAAACACTAATGTTTCGGCCCATGAGGCCCATTAACGTTAATATATATGGAAAATTCACTTTAGGGCTGATCATTTTCAGATAAGATCTTCCAATAACATTAGAGAGAGAGAGAGAAAACTTCAAGGCTAAGGAAGCCATTTTGATCAAAATCCGAGCTCCGAATCCCCAAGCTCATGAAGAGAAAAACGTTGTACGTTGCGTTGCCTTCAATTTGAGATAAATATTGGTCTTGGGGGATGAAATTTTCGTGGTGGAGTTTCTGATAAGGTATTTATAAAATTCCTTTTATGTTATTAAAGTGTTTATTTAGAGTTTTAACGAATTAGAACGGAGAAAACAGCATTATAAACTCGTTTGTTGTTTTGTTGAAATTTATGGGTGAGGGGCTGTTTTAATTGAAATTGATGGACTGATTTGAATTAATATTTTGGTTGTTTTAATCATGGATTATGTGAGGAGAGTGAAGGAACTTAATGGTTATTAAGTTGTTGTAGGAAAACATACAACTTTGTTATGGTTTATGTAAAAATGGAAATGAAAGTATCAAGAGGCAAATTATGATTATTGTGGATGAATTTGGAAGATGGAAATGTATAATGAACTTGTATGTTGAAAGTTAGGAAAAATTGGAAAAGTAGTGGCTTAATGGAAAGTTTGAACGTTTGCATACCTTATGAATATTGTGTGAAAATGGTATGGATGCTTCCGACGTATGTTGTAATGATTTTGATGGATGATGAATATGAGAATAATAAGTTTGGGTTGGAAATGTAAGGTTGAAACGCAAAATGTTTCGTTATGTCGAAAGGATGGCTAGTGATGCCATATCGTATGTTTAATGCATATTGTTGTTATTGATGCTATTTCTGGGTTGTTGTGATGATGAATTGAGCCGAGCTAAGTCTCGGGGATGTCTTATATACAGAGGAAATGCTGCCGAAATTTCGGTAGGCAAGTCAGTGTTAAGTTGGATTATTGAAAAGTTTGAAACTAACAAATGGTAAACTTGACCATTTCTAGATTTTGGACGAAATTGAAGTCGACGCCAAGCGAGCGTAAGGCGCTATCGAGGTATGTGAAGCACTTCCCTTTGTTCCTAGGCATGTTCTGGATGTGATAGGCTCGGCCGCGAGCCTTAAGTACGACTCCGTTCCCCGGAATTCGAGACGGAAAACCGCTCCAATTCCTTCAATTCAACTGAAGCTATTTTCTTACAAATTGCCTTTAAAGTGAATTTTTGTACAAAACTTCCCTAAACGGAGTCGGAACACTTCCAAACGATTATGGATGACCTCATAAGGTCTATTAGCGATAATTTACATATGTTGCCTCGAGTTGGTCCGAGGCGGGCCCGCAAGGCCCGATATCTTCTGTAATACTTTAAATACTTCCGTTTTGTCCGATTTTCTCAGAAACCATCTGAACTATTATTTTGATCATGATACAACTATTTTTATAAAATTCTTACAAAATGATTTCTGAACATCTGAGAATCTGATTCTGATAATAATCTGTCGTGCCTTCCCAAATAGGATATAGGCGCGTACTATGCATACTATCCGTATACTCTGATTCTGACTTGCCGGTTGGCACCCTTTAGTCTGATTGAGTCCGTATGTGAGTCTGTATGTATGTGGTTTCCCATGGATCTGTTCGTGGCTGTCTCAATGCATTCCTTCACTGCGTCCCGGGCCAGGTTCTGTTATCGTGCATATTTCTCTGCATTGTTCACCGCGTCCCTCGGCGTACGGGACGGGATCTGTTATATCTGTATGATTTTGATATATTGATCTGTGTATGGGGATGGCGGCCAGGATGGCATCTGATATGATCTGATTTGATCTGATTCGGTCTGTCCACCGCGTCCCGTACTAAGAGGGCCGGGTTCTGTTACCGCGCCCCCAGACAGGGCTGAAATCTGTATGTCTGTATGCATGTGCCATCAGTATTTATATAAGCACATGCCTCTGTATGATTCTGTATGATTCTGTATGGTTCAGTATGACTCTGCACTACTCTGCATGCATAATTCTATCTGTCCGTCTGAATTACGACTATGTCTGTATGTCCGTATGGCTTCTGATTCTATATGTCCGTATGGATTCTGATTCTGTATGTCCGTATGGATTCTGATTCTGCTCGTCTGTCCGGATTATGATTCTGTCGGTTTGTCCGAACCATGATTCTATTTATCTGTGTGGACCACGATTCTGTATGTCGGTCTGGATCATGACTCTGTCCGTCCGTCTGATGTATAGTTTTGTCCGTTATATTTCTGTGACTCCGGTTCGGACTATGATTGTATCTGTTATGTTTCTGCTTTACATACTCGGTACATTTTCGTACTGACCCCCGTTCTTCGGGGGCTGCGTTACATGCCCGCAGGTACAGGCGCACTCGGTGACACGCCGCCAGTCTAGGGCACAGGTTCTGCTATCTTGAAGAGCTCCTTTTGCTTCGGAGCATGTACTTTGGTATATATATCTTCTGTTTTCCGTATGTTCTGTATGTATGGAAGTTTTGGGTACGGCGGGGCCCTGTCCCGTCATATGATTCTGTATGTCTGTAGAGGCCTGTAGGTAGATGTGTGGGTTACGGGTTTCGTCTGTATGTTAGCCTTATCGGCTTATCTGTAAATGTCTGCATGTTCAGGTATATACATATATATGTTTGCGCGCGTGCCGTATCTGTATCGGCGTACTTCTGTAACATCTATTTTAAAAAAAAAAAATCTGTATGGTACGAAATTCGGTCAGGTAGGTATGTACGGGTACCCAGTTAGGGTACCAGTTGCGGCCCACGGGGTTGGGTCGTGACAGAAGTGGTATCAGAGCGGTTAGTCCTCGGAAAGTCTACAGGCCGTGTCTAGTAGAGTCTTGTTTATCGATGTGTTGTGCACCACATCTATAAACAGGAAGCTACAGGGCATCTAGGATGTTTCCCTTCTTTGAATCTTAGATCATGCGATAGAGCCAGCTGTAGGATATGAATTCCTTTCGACTAACTTTTAATTTCAGCCAAAGGACGGCATCAACAGAAGGCAATGGCTGATGATATTGGAGACCGCACAGTACTCAGGTAAGCAATAATATGAAAGTTGTGTGTCGGAGAAGTTGTTTGAAGTGTGGTAGAAATATAAGGTTGAAGATTGAACAGAAAAGTGAACATGAAGGAGCCTCCGATGTTGTTCGAGTTGGGCATGTGAGGTAAGCCTCGACATCTGTATAATTTTATCTGTAATTGTTAGCCCCGTGTGGCTACGAGACGACATGATATGATGTGTATATATGCGTATATGTGTTGGCCCTGTGAGGCATGGTTGGTATTTCTTGTGTACAGGTTTCGGATAGTAAGAAATACAGAGGAACCTCTGCCCAAATTTTTTTTCCAGAGATATGGAAGTAAATATATATATAGTAAGTACAAACAGGTTCCGCGATACTTGTCGGAATTTAATTTTCTTCTGTCGGTGGTTGGAGAGCACCTTATGGTGATATTTTATCAGATTTCACCGACTATTTGGAGACGGAATTCGTGGGACGAAGACTTAAATCTGTGGCCTGTCTGTAATTGTATGTATATGTGTATGAAAGTGAATATCGGAGATTCAGAAAGGCAATATGGTAATTGTGCAACTTAGCCGGGGGTGGGACCCGCTACAAAAATTTTCCAAAAATTTGCTAAGACCCCGATTTGCCCTAAAATTATGTGACAAAGGTCCTGCAGGGCAATTGACGAAATTATATCAGCCCTAACGCGTCCAAATGCATGAAAGTTTCGGGGTTAAGCGTGCTCAAGCCAGAGCAATTCTGGGATGGGTGACCCCCCTGGGAAGTAATGCAAAATTTTGCACAAGAGTAAGTATGATAGATATAAATGGAAATTTGGGGTAACCAAAAGGAAAATAGAATGTGTGGAGTAATTTAGTGCCCTTACAGGAGTTGCGCAGAACGAGGCGGACTAAATGGGCAAAAAGAAAAGGTGCAACACCGCTCGGGAAATTGAGCGGATTTGAATAACAGTCAGAAACGTTCGCCAGTAAGATACTAGTAAATATATATGTATGTGTGTATGTGTGTGTATGATTTTCGTTTGGTGCCCATATGGATCAAGAGCCGAGTCCCGGCAACTAAGGTTGTGACAGATGAAGAATAGTAGGAAAGGTGAAAAATAAGAAGTGTGAATAAGGGGAAATCTCTGAAAGAGTCGATAAGCGACACGCAAGACGATTTGTATGATAACTTGGCAAACAAGTTCACCAATAAGGAATTTGTTTTTTATAAATCACTGGAGCCTTAATAGGAGTGATCTGACTCTAATTCGGATTCTATCTGTTATACTTCTGCACTTCCGATTCTGATAAGGCTCTTCCTATTACGCCTCTGTACGTCTGATCTTGATCACGCGTCTGTCTGATACATCTACGTATGTCTGATTTTAATTACGACTCTGTCTGATACATTTCTGTCTGTCTGACTTTGATCACGACTCTGTATGATACATTTCTGTACGTCTGATTCTGATTTCGAATCTGTCTGATACCTCTCTGTACGTCTGACTCCGATCTCAGATTTGTCTGACATACTTCCGTACCTCTGATTTTGACTATGAATCCGTCCGCCATAGTTTAATACGTCTGCCTCCGATTATGAATCCGTCCGATATGCTTCTACGCGTCCGGTCCTAGTTCTGAATCTGTTTGGTATGAGGTGTCTGGTATGAAGTGGGATTACGATAATGTGGTAAGAAACTCAGAAGTGTACCAAAAAGTGACGATTACTTATAATGTCTGAAAAGCATTCGTCTGCTACGAGAATATAGTTTATGGTCCGATAATTATGTGGGGTATGATAAAATATATTATGAAGGCGTTTGAATCAGTGATGTGAAGAATTACCCCATCATGCTGGTAAAGAAGCCATGTCGGAAAGTCCACGAAGGACGATTATGAAAGGAACCCTCCCGAAATGGTATGACGCCCCATGAGGTCAATTTAACATTCGAGGACGAATGTTTTAAAGGGGGGGAGGATGTTACACCCCGTAAGAGTCTGTGCTATTTTAATTAAGACAAGAAAAAAATGAGTTAAGAAAGTTCAAGGAAAGTTAATCGAGTTAGTAAGAATATCGTTATATATGTATGGTTGCCTTAAGTATCCCGAGGTGACATCGTAACCTAAAGGATTTGAAATCGCGTTATGAGCGTATATGAGGTAATGTGAGTGCCCTTTTAAAGTATTTGAGATTATTAGTAATGTTATAGAAGATGGATAAAAGATATGAATATATTTTTGCGATTGGAGTTTCGTCGAAGCTTCGTAAGTTCTCCAGTTATGTTTAAGGTTATTGTGATTCTCCGGACCCTTCGAGATGTGTATGGATTGTTATGTATGTATATGACTATGTATATGCATGTATAAGAGGTTACACGAGGGTCGGAAGAGGATTAGAAGTTAAACGAATCTGAACGAAATGAATCCGAACAACTTCAGAAAAATCTCGGACCAGATTTTTAGCCCATATTGTTGGAGGCATATCTTCTAGTATATGAGGAGTTTTAAGGTGTTTCAAAAGCCTAAAATTAAGTTCATCGAGTCTAGTTTCCAATGCAACAAACCTATCGTCAAAATGATATTTGGATAAGGAAATATGGACGATGCAATTTGGGCTGGCAGGGCAGCAAGTTTGGACCCGACCCAAACACTAATGTTTCGGCCCATGAGGCCCATTAACGTTAATATATATGGAAAATTCACTTTAGGGCTGATCATTTTCAGATAAGATCTTCCAAGAACATTAGAGAGAGAGAGAGAGAAAACTTCAAGGCTAAGGAAGCCATTTTGATCAAAATCCGAGCTCCGAATCCCCAAGCTCATGAAGAGAAAAACGTTGTATGTTGCGTTGCCTTCAATTTGAGATAAATATTGGTCTTGGGGGATGAAATTTTCGTGGTGGAACTTCTGATAAGGTATTTATAAAATTCCTTTTATGTTATTAAAGTGTTTATTTAGAGTTTTAACGAATTAGAACGGAGAAAACAGCATTATAAACTCGTTTGTTGTTTTGTTGAAATTTATGGGTGAGGGGTTGTTTTAATTGAAATTGATGGACTGATTTGAATTAATATTTTGGTTGTTTTAATCATGGATTATGTGAGGAGAGTGAAGGAACTTAATGGTTATTAAGTTGTTGTAGGAAAACATACAACTTTGTTATGGTTTATGTAAAAATGGAAATGAAAGTATCAAGAGGCAAATTATGATTATTGTGGATGAATTTGGAAGATGGAAATGTATAATGAACTTGTATGTTGAAGGTTAGGAAAAATTGGAAAAGTAGTGGCTTAATGGAAAGTTTGAACGTTTGCAGACCTTATGAATATTGTGTGAAAATGGTATGGATGCTTCCGACGTATGTTGTAATGATTTTGATGGATGATGAATATGAGAATAATAAGTTTGGGTTGGAAATGTAAGGTTGAAACGCAAAATGTTTCGTTATGTCGAAAGGATGGCTAGTGATGCCATATCGTATGTTTAATGCATATTGTTGTTATTGATGCTATTTCTGGGTTGTTGTGATGATGAATTGAGCCGAGCTAAGTCTCGGGGATGTCTTATATACAGAGGAAATGCTGCCGAAATTTCGGTAGGCAAGTCAGTGTTAAGTTGGATTATTGAAAAGTTTGAAACTAACAAATGGTAAACTTGACCATTTCTAGATTTTGGACGAAATTGAAGTCGACGCCAAGCGAGCGTAAGGCGCTATCGAGGTATGTGAAGCACTTCCCTTTGTTCCTAGGCATGTTCTGGATGTGATAGGCTCGGCCGCGAGCCTTAAGTACGACTCCGTTCCCCGGAATTCGAGACGGAAAACCGCTCCAATTCCTTCAATTCAACTGAAGCTATTTTCTTACAAATTGCCTTTAAAGTGAATTTTTGTACAAAACTTCCCTAAACGGAGTCGGAACACTTCCAAACGATTATGGATGACCTCATAAGGTCTATTAGCGATAATTTACATATGTTGCCTCGAGTTGGTCCGAGGCGGGCCCGCAAGGCCCGATATCTTCTGTAATACTTTAAATACTTCCGTTTTGTCCGATTTTCTCAGAAACCATCTGAACTATTATTTTGATCATGATACAACTATTTTTATAAAATTCTTACAAAATGATTTCTGAACATCTGAGAATCTGATTCTGATAATAATCTGTCGTGCCTTCCCAAATAGGATATAGGCGCGTACTATGCATACTATCCGTATACTCTGATTCTGACTTGCCGGTTGGCACCCTTTAGTCTGATTGAGTCCGTATGTGAGTCTGTATGTATGTGGTTTCCCATGGATCTGTTCGTGGCTGTCTCAATGCATTCCTTCACTGCGTCCCGGGCCAGGTTCTGTTATCGTGCATATTTCTCTGCATTGTTCACCGCGTCCCTCGGCGTACGGGACGGGATCTGTTATATCTGTATGATTTTGATATATTGATCTGTGTATGGGGATGGCGGCCAGGATGGCATCTGATATGATCTGATTTGATCTGATTCGGTCTGTCCACCGCGTCCCGTACTAAGAGGGCCGGGTTCTGTTACCGCGCCCCCAGACAGGGCCGGAATCTGTATGTCTGTATGCATGTGCCATCAGTATTTATATAAGCACATGCCTCTGTATGATTCTGTATGATTCTGTATGGTTCAGTATGACTCTGCACTACTCTGCATGCATAATTCTGTCTGTCCGTCTGAATTACGACTATGTCTGTATGTCCATATGGCTTCTGATTCTATATGTCCGTATGGATTCTGATTCTGTATGTCCGTATGGATTCTGATTCTACTCGTCTGTCCGGATTATGATTCTGTCGGTTCGTCAGAACCATGATTCTGTTTATCTGTGTGGACCACGATTCTGTATGTCGGTCTGGATCATGACTCTGTCCGTCCGTCTGATGTATAGTTTTGTCCGTTATATTTCTGTGACTCCGGTTCGGACTATGATTGTATCTGTTATGTTTCTGCTTTACATACTCGGTACATTTTCGTACTGACCCCCGTTCTTCGGGGGCTGCGTTACATGCCCGCAGGTACAGGCGCACTCGGTGACACGCCGCCAGTCTAGGGCACAGGTTCTGCTATCTTGAAGAGCTCCTTTTGCTTCGGAGCATGTACTTTGGTATATATATCTTCTGTTTTCCGTATGTTCTGTATGTATGGAAGTTCTGGGTACGGCGGGGCCCTGGCCCGGCATATGATTCTGTATGTCTGTAGAGGCCTGTAGATAGATGTGTGGGTTACGGGTTTCGTCTGTATGTTAGCCTTATCGGCTTATCTGTAAATGTCTGCATGTTCAGGTATATACATATATATGTTTGCGCGCGTGCCGTATCTGTATCGGCGTACTTCTGTAACATCTGTTTTAAAAAAAAAAATCTGTATGGTACGAAATTCGGTCAGGTAGGTATGTACGGGTACCCAGTTAGGGGACCAGTCGCGGCCCACGGGGTTGGGTCGTGACAGGAATAGCCTCACATACCTTTGTCGTTTAGCTAAGCTATCGTTCACTTCCTCTCCTTTAACGTCACGTCGTTACCTTCAAGAGAGAATTCGCATAGACGTTAGTTAATTGACTAAGGGAATGCGTCACTATTTCTAGAGAAAATTGGGCAGCACTTCCTTTATCTATACTACTTTTCCCATAATCTATATCAACTCCCAACGTTTACAACATCATCCACAATATTGCATCCAACAACCATCATATATATATATATATTTACCACATTCCACCATTTTTCTCCAATTTTCCCACATTTATCCTTATAACTCATTATTGTGTTTTCGCACATTTAATATGTCACACCCTCATCTTGATAGGGCATGATGGGCACCAGACTCTCATCAGAGTCGAGCGAACCCTTAAACGTTCGCTTTACCAAAACCTGTCATTTCAAAAACTTTTAAAAACATGAAACTATTCCAAATAGTGGTCATTATCTTTATACAGAACATGAAAACTTTCAATCAATTTCGTACTTTTTTCCAACTGAAGTCATCTGAAAATACATACTCTTTTAACATCTACAAATGATTCGCACTTCTCGACGCCCTATCCACAGGAAACTGTCTGCAAAGTCCCTAACATATACAAAATACCATGACACAAGTACTTAGACCCGGCAACACTCCCAACTGAGATGGAGTTCAGCAATTCCGCTGGAACACCTTTAGCAAAGTCTTCTACTCATCTGGGTGTACCTGTGTGGCATGAAACGCAACCCCCGAAGAAAGGGGGGTCAGTACGGAATATGTACTGAATATGTAAAGCATCATTGAATCATAAACACGGGAAAGCGTAGCAGTAACTAGTTTAGAGAAAACCCGGAAGCTACCGGGAACAATATTTTGAACCGTGCCACGTAGTGCCTTACTCGAATTCCAGCATACACAGTATAAGTACAACACACTCCAGATTCTAGAATACACAGTCTAAATATAGTATCACAGTAGTCCCATCGGACGGCCGCTTCCGGCTTAATAAAAATGATGGCCCCTTCGGGCATGCTGCTTCCGGCATAATAGTACTAGTCCTGGCCCCTTCGGGCATGCCGCTTGCAACATTAACAATAATGATGGCCCCTTCGGGCATGCCGGTTCCGACATAATACTACCCTGGCCCCTTCGGGCTTGCCGGTCCCGACATAATAATAACGATGCTATGGAATGCAACCATGAGTCGTATATGGAATGAAATAGTACAAGCTCGCACCCCCTTCGGAGTGGTTTTGAAAATCTAAATAGTAAAATCTCGCACCCCCTTCGGAGTGGTTTTGAAAATCTTAATAGTAAAATCCCACACCCCCCTCGGAGTGGTTTTGAAAGTCAAGTTTATGTTTCCTTTAGTACAAAACTAATTTTCTTGAAATCATCAATAAGCCACAAACACGTTTCAAGTAAATCCGCGTTAGTATAAGAAAGTTAACAACCATAAGCACGAGCAGAGTAGTAGGAAACTAAATGCATGTAAATCAACGTTTAAGACTCGATGGATAAGTATACTTACCGACACCTGAAGACTCAGAAACAAGTTTCGGGTCAACTCGACTTAGTATAAGAAAGTTATGAGCATTTGAAGTACAGAACCTTCTACGAACGTTTCAGAAGCTATTTTTGGAAAATTAAAGCAACAATCATGCCAAGTACCTTTCAAATATCGTTATTGACATTATTCATTATAGAACCACCCATGAACGTTTCTAACGCAATCCGAGTTCGCTTATGAAATTTATGAACATTATTCGTTATAGAAACCTCTACGAGCATTTCCAAAACAATCCAAGTTAACACATGAAAGCTATGAACGTTATTCATTACAGGAACTTCTACAACCATTTTCAAGCCATCTGAGACCGTCTACGAAAGTTAGGGACATTACTACTTACAGAACTCTTTAGACTTTTCTAGCTATTCAATCATACAATAAGCTCGGCTATACTAAGTATACTCACATCAAGAAGTGAATAAGAATCATTAACAAGCTCGGAATCAAGAATAGAGTTACCCCAAGATAAGTATCACAGCTTACGTAGCTCTAGGACATGCCAAAAGAAAGAAAAGGTAAGGTTTACATACCTGTTCCACGTCCTATTAGCTACGCTTATTTGTCCAGCTCGCTATTGCTAGTCTACATTCAAGAAGATTACACAATCATTAAACACATTGTCACACACTTGCCTTAGTCTTCCAAATAAATTCATTCATAATCTGCCGAAATTTCGGCAGCATTTCCCCTGTAAATACACCATCCCCGAGAACCCAACTCGGCTAAATCATCAACAACAAACCAATAGTTATTCCAACAATATCCACAATCAATTCAAAACGCATATTAACGTTGGCAACCTCTTTCTACAAACTTCGGCGGCGTTTCTTTTATGTTCAATTCAACCACACTTAGTCAAGCTAACATCAATGATTTCACATTCAGGTATTAATCCAAAATCATTCTAACATGATTCAAGAACACTTCAAACAATTCGACCAACATACCACTTCACCCGAAACCTTCCAAAGTCAACAAGAACAATGACAACATATTTTCTTTTTGTCCAAATTCATGAACTACACCGACAATCTACACATTAACAACTTCCTTCTCATAATTACAAGAAACCATATTAAAATTGCATTAACTTCTACAACAACCCACAAACAACTACAACTTCATTTCAAGTCATCAAACCTTTATTTTCATCATGGAATCCACAACAACAACAATCAATATACTAAATAAAATCAATTCATCACTTCTTACCAACACACCTCTATTCGGCCACCAACATAACATCCATATTTCATTATTTTCATCCACTTTTACGTACTACAGCACACATAATCATCCATAATACATGTAAAAGGATATTGAACAAATACCTTTTTCCCACTCATCTTCTTTCTCGGCTAGAGTCCACAACTCGCACAACGAATATTTTGCTTACTCCAACAATTTCTCCATGTTAAAGAGGACATTCCAAGTAGTAGAAAAGCTAGAAGAAAATATTTTTTTGATCAAGATTTTTCCAAAGCTTGTTTGGTAAGCCATGGCCGAAATGGCCTTCTCCTTTCTTTCCTCTCCAAGTTTCTTGAACCCTCTATGGATAAAGATGAGAAATGTGACCTTTAACTCATCTTTTATGCACATGTAAAATTAATCCATGTGGGCTAAAGCCCACCACCTTGGCCGGCCACTTGGCCCATATAGTGCAAGGCTATCTTTATTTTTTTTTGTTTTGTATTTCATGAAAAATTATTTTCCAAATTCCAAATTTGCCCTTAGCCTTCCTCCATATTTTCTAGGAGCCATCTTGCGAATTTCCTTTTTTGCCCATAGCCTTTCTTAATATTTCTACATCAAAACTTTCGTGAACAACTTATGTGCTAAACAAGGTCAAAAATATAGCCTTGCCCTTAACTTCCTGCAATTATCTCGAATTATCCAAATACGCAGAATACGGGATATAACATCCTCCCCTCTTTAGAACATTCGTACTCGAATGTTGAACTGGCCTCATGGGGTATTGTAATACTTGGGGGAGGTCTCCTTATAGTTGCCCTTTCCTTCATGTCCATTCCTTATATTTTACCCTATTTTCTTTATGCTCGATCTCCTCGGTCTTCACATGAATCCTCATTCCATGTCCTGGGTTTTCTAATCGACTGCGCCAACTCATTATCCTTGTCCTTCGTACTCCCACATGTTCTTCCTATTTGTCTCTTATATCTACATTTATAGAACTTTTAGTACACTTCCCAGGGGGTCACCCATCCCAAAATTTCTCTCACCCTAGCACGCTTAACCTTAAAACTTCGGTGAAATCCGGTGCATTAATGCTGATATAATCGCACCCACCTCTTCGCGTGGCCTTCATTACATGATCTGAAGCAGGTCGAAGTCTTACAGATTCCGAAACATTCTCGTAACACGTCTTTCTCCTTAACAATTACTAATTTACCCTTTTCAATCCCTAATATTTACCTTCACTTCCATTCCCCCGACTTTACATTTCAATCATATTTCAATATCCTTACCTTATCCAACATGACTCTTCCGCACCGCTACTTACCGTTGTACTCTGCAACTGCTAATGTCATCGGTCGCTTTTTTCCGTCGATGTCGTCCTTTAGCTAAAATCAAAGGTTAGTACCAGGGACTTCATTTCTTACGACTGGGCTCTATCGCACGATCTTAGATATGAAAGAAAGAATGACACCCTATTAATGTCTCGTAGCCTCATGTTTATAGATGTGGTGCACAACACACCGATAAACAAGACTCTACTAGACACGACTTTGCAGACAACCCCTAGGACGACCTGCTCTGATACCACTTTATCACACCCTCATCTTGATAGGGCATGATGGGCACCGACTCTCATCAGAGTCGAGCAAACCCTTAAACGTTCGCTTTACCAAAACCTGTCATTTCAAAAACTTTTAAAAACATGAAACTATTCCAAATAGAGGTCATTATCTTTATACAGAACATGAAAACTTTCAATCAATTTCGTACTTTTTACCAACTGAAGTCATCTGAAAATACATACTCTTTTAACATTTATAAATGATTCGCACTTCTCGACGCCCTATCCACAGGACACTGTCTGCAAAGTCCCTAACATATACAAAATACCATGACACAAGTACTTTGACCCGGCAACACTCCGAACTGAGATGGAGTTCGCCAATTCCGCTGGAACACCTTTAGCAAAGTCTTCTACTCATCTGGGTATACCTGCGTAGCATGAAACGCAGCCCCCGAAGAAAGGGGGTCAGTACGGAATATGTACTGAATATGTAAAGCATCACTGAATCATAAACACGGGAAAGCGTAGCAGTAACCAATTAAGAGACAACCCGGAAGCTACCGGGAACAATATTTTGAACTGTGCCACGTAGTGCCTTACTAGAATTCCAGCATACACTATATAAGTACAGCACACTCCAGATTCTAGAATACACAGTCTAAATATAGTATCACAGTAGTCCCATCGGACGGCCGCTTCCGACTTAATAAAAATGATAGCCCCTTCGGGCATGCTGCTTCCGGCATAATAGTACTAGTCCTGGCCCCTTCGGGCATGCCGCTTGCAACATTAACAATAATGATGGCCCCTTCGGGCATGCCGGTTCCGACATAATACTACCCTGGCCCCTTCGGGCATGCCGGTCCCGACATAATAATAACGATGCCATGGAATGTAAACATGAGTCGTATATGGAATGAAATAGTACAACCTCGCACCCCCTTCAGAGTGGTTTTGAAAATCTAAATAGTAAAATCTCGCACCCTCTTCGGAGTGGTTTTGAAAATCTTAATAGTAAAATCCCACACCCCCATCGGAGTGGTTTTGAAAGTCAAGTTTATGTTTCCTTTAGTACAAAACTAATTTTCTTGAAATCATTAATAAGCCACAAACACGTTTCAAGTAAATCTGTGTTAGTATAAGAAAATTAACAACCATATGCACGAGCAGAGTAGTAGGAAACTAAATGCATGTAAATCAACTTTTAACACTCGATGGATAAGTATACTTACCGACGCCTGAAGACTCAGAAACAAGTTTCGGGTCAACTCGACTTTGTATAAGAAAGTTATGAGCGTTTGAAGTACAGAACATTCTACGAACGTTTCAGAAGCTATTTTTGGAAAATTAAAGCAACAATCATACCAAGTACCTTTCAAATATCGTTATTGACATTATTCATTATAGAACCCCCCATGAACATTTCTAACGCAATTCGAGTTCGCTTATGAAATTTATGAACATTATTCGTTATAGAAACCTCCACGAGCATTTCCAAAACAATCCAAGTTAACACATGAAAGCTATGAACGTTATCATTACAGGAACTTCTACAACCATTTTCAACCAATCCAAGACCGTCTACAAAAGTTAGGGACATTACTACTTACAGAACTCTTTAGACTTTTCTTGCTATTCAATCATACAATAAGCTCGGCTATACTAAGTATACTCACATCATGAAGTGAATAAGAATCATTAACAAGCTCGGAATCAAGAATAGTGTTACCCCAAGATAAGTATCACAGCTTACTTAGCTCTAGGACATGCCAAAAGAAAGAAAAGGTAAGCTTTAGATACCTGTTCCACGTCCTATTAGCTACGCTTATTTGTCCAGCTCGCTATCTCTAGTCTACATTCAAGAAGATCACACACTTGCCTTAGTCTTCCAAATAAATTCATTCATAATCTGCCGAAATTTCGGCAGCATTTCCCCTGTAAATACACCATCCCCGAGAACCCAACTCGGCCAAATCATCAACAACAAATCAACAGTTATTCCAACAATATCCACAATCAATTTAAAACGCATACTAATGTTGGCAACTTCTTTCTACAAACATCGACAGCGTTTCATTTATGTTCAATTCAACCACACATAGTCAAGCTAACATCAATGATTTCACATTCAAGTATTAATCCGAAATCATTCTAACATGATTCAAGAACACTTCAAACAATTTGACCAACATACCACTTCACACGAAACCTTCCAAAGTCAACAAGAACAATGACAACATATTTTCTTTTTGTCCAAATTCATGAACTACACCGACAATCTACACATTAACAACTTCCTTCTCATAATTACAAGAAACCATATTAAAATTGCATTAACTTCTACAACAACCCACAAACAACTACAACTTCATTTCAAGTCGTCAACCTTTATTTTCATCGTGGAATCCACAACAACAACAATCAATATACTAAATAAAATCAATTCATCACTTCTTACCAACACACCACTATTCGGCCACCAACATAACATCCATATTTCATGATTTTCATCCACTTTTACATACTACAACACACATAATCATCCATAATACATGTAAAAGGAGATTGAACACATACCTTTTTCCCACTCATCTTCTTTCTCGGCTAGAGTCCACAACTCGGACAACGAATATTTTGCTTACTCCAACAATTTATCCATGTTAAAGAGGACCTTCCAATTAGTAGAAAAGCTAGAAGAAAATATTTTTTTGATCAAGATTTTTCCAAAGCTTGTTTGGTAAGCCATGGCCGAAATGGCCTTTTCCTTTCTTTCCTGTCCAAGTTTCTTGAACCCTCTATGGATAAAGATGAGAAATGTGACCTTTAAGTCATCTTTTATGCACATGTAAAATTAATCCATGTGGGCTAAAGCCCACCACCTTTGCCGGCCACTTGGCCCATTTAGTGCAAGCCCATCTTTTTTTTTTGTTTTATAATTCATGAAAAATTATTTTCCAAATTCCAAATTTTCCCTTGGCCTTCCTCCATATTTTCTAGGAGCCGTCTTGCGAATTTCCCTTTTTTCCCCTTGAATTTCTTAATATTTCCACATCAAAACTTTCGTGAACAATTTGTGTGCTAAATAAGGTCAAAAATATAGCCTTGCCCTTAACTTCCCGCAATTATCTCGAATTATCCGAATACGCAAAATACGGGATATAACGTCATACTTGTTTCATGATATAAACATCATTTATAACGTATTCATAATCACAACATATCAACATTCATGATTCAATCCAATTACCATTCAACCACTTGCACTATTTACCCATTTATGACCCATTTGATATGCCTTTCTATAATTCAAGTATTCTGACCTTCCAATACCTTAAACAACATGAGATGGTCATGAAACGTACCTTAGATGGTGGTTGAACAAGTCTTGAGTAGTAATACTCCTTTATACTAAAAACCCTACTTCACTTTCTTTGCAATTTCTTGGTGTAGATGGACTTTGATGAATTTCACACTCTTCATTTCACAGATTTGGGTGTTGTTGATCTTGATTTTCACTTGGATTCTTGTATTGGAAGAGTTTTGGAAAGTTCTAGAGAGAGGTTGGGTCGTGGAGAGAGAAGATGAAATAAATAAAATGAACTTGGGTCCTTATTTAAAACTTGAAATCTGACCCGACATCATTATACGGTCCGTATAAATTTATGCGGTCCGTATAATCGACTGTAAAACTGCTCCAGTGACTACCCTTTTCTGTGTCAACTTGACGGTACATTATATGGGCTGTATAATTTTATACGGTCCGTATAATTGACCGTAAAATCATCCCTTCAGCAACCTTATTCTGTGACTCTTTTACGGTTCATTATACGACCGTATAATGTTATACGGTCCGTATAATCGACCGTATAACCCATCAGTTCACTGAGTCTTATTCTCGTAATTTCATTTGATCTTCAATCCTTATGGAACCTTCTTAACAATTATTTAGCACCTCAATACCAGTCTAAACGACGTTGTCCCACGTCAAAACACCATATACGTCATACCCTTCATTGGCCTAATCATTGTACGCTAGCGGGGGAAATTTCTAAGGTGTAACATGCTCCAGCCGTGGTAGCTGACATGGCGGACCGCGTACACTAGTTTGTGAGTGGTTTAGGGCCATATCTGATTAATAAGTGCTTGACAGCGTCACTTCAGGATAGGATTGATATTGCTCGTATTCAGGCCCATGCCCAGAATCTGGAAGAACAGCAGCAGTCGCAAAAGGGTGAGCGTGATTATGGTAGAGGTTATTGTAAGAAGGCCAAATATTTCGGTGCCGCTAGTGAGTTTAGAGGGGGTAAAGGCAGTAGTATTTTTGGCATTCAGGCCAGTCAGCGGTCAGTGCACCACCTCGATTTGCGGGTAAGAGATTTAATAGTTCCATTTATTTCGGATTAGGCCAGAGCTCCAGAGTTTTGAGTTTCTAGTATAGGAATGATTCAGGTCGGATGAGACTACCCTCACCCCGATGTGCTCTGTGTGGTAGGCCACATTTTGGACAGTGTCGCTTAGGTTCTGGTGCTTGTTATGCCTGCGATCGGATTGGTCATATGATGCGTGATTATCCATTGAGGAATGGAAAAGATAAGGCTCAACCCACAAGATCAGCAATTGGTTCTTCATCATCTGTACGCCCTGTGGGGCGAGGTTCGCAGGTGTCAGCAGGTTGTGGTAGAGGTAGAGGGGGAGCATTTAGTTCGAGTGGCCCTCAGAACCGTATCTATGCACTAGCTAGATGACAGGATCTTGAGTCCTCTCCCGATATTGTCACAGGTATATTGTCACTATTCTCTCATGATGTGTACGCGTTGATTGAACCGAGTTCCACATTGTTAGATGTTACTCTTTATATTGCTGGTTGGACTGGGGTGAAACTTGAGTTGATTAAACCTTTCAAAGTGTTTCATTATTGAGACGTCAGTATGATTAGATGAGAATTGTAACTTTTTCTTGAAGTAAGAAGTGGAAGGGATAAGTATATATTTACGCATGACCCTTGAGTATAAATATGCTAATGATTTATGTGTATAAAGGGGTAGAAGAGGTAAGAGAACGATATACGTTACTAAAAGAGCCAGATATCAACAAGAGTCTTTTTATCAGATAAAATATATTGGCAAGGATGTTATACGGAGATACGAGTATAAGGATATATGAATATGTGACAAAAGGTAGGACCAAGGTACAGAAAAAAATTCTTTTTAAAAAGTTCTATTGTCACAAGATTATTGTGTAGTAAAACAAGGCCGAATAGCAAATGAAGGATGTGAAGGAATCAAAGTCACATTGCAAGTTGGAACCAGAATAGCCGAGGGAAATTAGGAGTATATGAGCCTTACGATTAGAATTTTAAATGATCGTGAGGTATGAGTCTGGCTAGCTAGGCAAAAAGAGGGAAGATGTATTAAAGCCACAGATTCAAGACAATCTTAAATTGTATTGGGATATTTCATAAGTGAGGTATTAATAAGCAATGTAAACGATACCTCATGAGTGGTCACATTAAATATTATGCGTGCTTTTATGATTGATCTTACGATATGTTCAAGGTATTGATTGAGCTGGGTCTTGAAGTTAAGTTAGCAAATGTTACAGGGCAGGTTGATATTGTTTTCTCCGAATGTTAAAGAAGGATAATCATGATGTAATAATATCGGGAAGAAGAAGAATATATGTATATTAGATTAAGAAAATTATAATGCCATAAGAAGAGGAGAAGGGTAAGCAAGGGAAGTATATTTCTAGTAAGGGTCAAGTATGGTTTCCAAGAAAAGGGTTAAGGTGACAGTAGAGACGAAGAGCCATCCGGATAAATTTCTAAAGTAAGTAAGTAGGAAGGATAGAGTATGGCAATATGGAATAAAAGACGAATGCGAAGATTCCTGAAACAGATCTTGATAAATAGGATTAAAGTATAATAACGATGGACATGGATATGACCAGAGAGGGAATAATCAGATTTTATGAAAAGTGTCAAGGGATTTTTGACTCTTAAGGTACATCCGAGAGGATAAATGTCACGACTCGACTCGGGGCCGCGACGAGCACCCGGTGCTAGCCCACCCGAGCACCCTCTTAGCTTACTCTTATACTTACATCTAGGTGAGCCACATAATTATACATACATTTCCATTCATTCGTCAACTAGTCCCAATTGGACAACAGTACATTTATATCACCATAAGCATCTATGCCACATCAATGTACATGGGCCAACGTAGCCGACAAAATGATATACAAACATAGGCCGACAAGGCCGGACATGTCTAACCATATACACATGACTACGAGCCTCTAGGAAGAGTATAACATATCACATGAGCGGGATAGGACCCCGCTATGCCCATAATTATATACACAAAAGAATAAGTACCCAAAAGATATGGCTCCGGAGGAAATGGAGCTCTCTATGAAATCTCCGAATAGGCAGCTAAGGATCAAGTCCGTCTCCCTGAGCACCTGCGGGCATGACGCAGCGTCCACAAACAAAAGGACGTCAGTATGAAGAATGTACTAAGTATGTAAAGTAGGATCAACATCGATATACAAGCATAATGAACCACATATGAAATAGCGTAGGAGGGGAGACAATAATATCATCGTCGTAGTACTTACCTGCCTTTCGTAGGACTTCCCATTTTTCATACGTATTAGTACACCTACGTCATCATTCGTATTTCATAATAGTACTCGTACCATACTTGTGCTCATATTCGTATACATGTCCTTATTCGTATTCTTATACCTAGTCTTATCACATTCATATTCATATTATATACATAGTCATTTCATATACATAGCATTTACATAGCGTACCCGACCTCATAGGATCGGTGTTTCATAAATACTTGGCCAACCAAGGCTCAAGGTTACTCATACCTGGCCCTACCAAGGCTTCAGGGTTATTCGTACCATCTGCAGATGTGTGCGCGCGTTTCGTAATCGTATACATACTTTACACATATTCATATACATATATCCTACCCGGCGTTATAAGCTCGGGGTGTCATTATAGCCCTTCATAGGTACATGTGAATATAATAGCCCGTAAGCACCTTTAGCATCATTATTATTATCATCATCATCACTAACATCATCATTTTCGCTACATCTCTATCCTATACTTACTCGTCAAATAGGGTGCGTAGTACATTCGTAGCACGTATCGAGGATCGTGAGCTTATGAGCTCGGAGTGTAAATCACTTCAATACAACATACTCATATAGAGGATTTAAGAGTTTGACCAAGGAACCATGCCTTATGAAAGAAGGGTTAGCCTTACATACCTCCTCGTCGAACTATTCTACACTTGCGCGTACTCCTTCGATGCTCAAGTTTCTACCTTCATTAATATAATAACAATAGCCATTAGTCATTCACATTACCCACATTCCTCATTTTACCCTCCATTGACCATTTTAGTATATACTTCTACCATCTAAGTATTTCAACTCCCCAATATGTTAACCAACATATAAATATCATGAATCTTACCTTACATGATGTAGGGACAATCTTTGGTTGATAATACTTCACCTTGAGAAAAACCCTAGTTTTTCTCCATTTGTATTTCTTGACTTGAATGGTATTTAATGGCTTGCTTACACTTGATTCACTTGTTTATGTTGTTGGTGACTTATAATCCTTGAAAACTTATGAAATAAATGTAGAGCGATGATTCTAGAGAGAAGTGGTGTAATGTAGAAATGAAATAAAACAAGTCTTGGTCCTCATATTTAATGAATTGGAATTCTGTGCTGAGGTGTACAGTGGTCGTCCATGGAGGTTTACGGTCCGTATTCCAATTTACGGACCGTCCCTCGTGGTCGTCTTTAACCTTAAGCAGAACCAGAAACTTTGGCTGCATGCATGGTGATTTACGACCATGGTTTACGGGCCGTAAATCACTTTACGGTCCGTCCACCAGGTCGTATTTTACCACTTCTCAATTGGGCAGAAAGTTGAAACCTTGCATGGCAATTTACGACTGCCAGTTTACGGACCGTATCCCATTTTACGGTCCGTATTTTGCACTTTATGACCACTGGGCAGTTTTGCCAACTTTCAACTTTTCACATTTCTCGACTTTTAATTCTAATCATTCTCGTCCATATACGCACATTGCTCATGAAATGTGATACACTCGCACTCCTCACACACATCACTAGTTCATTTACTTGCGTACCAACGGGAAATTTTCCGAGCTGTAAAATTCTTCCCCCCTTAGGAACATTCGTCCTCAAATGTTAAAGTCTCGGGGAATTCTACAAAAATTTCGCTAGAGTTCCCCTTATAATATGGCGCTACCATCCTGCCACAACAACCTATAATATCGATGCCACACAGGGCCACAACGTAACAACATAAAAATTTTGGCCACACATGACCCAAAAGCATAAAAGGAAATATACATACCTTATGATCTTGACGTCTCATCTTGGGCATCTTCCACGGGCTGAAATAAATGTGGGTATTTAGATCGCATACTTTCTTCTGCTTCCTATGTCATCTCCTCTCGATTGCTATTCCTCCACAAAACATTAATTGAGGCCACTTCCTTGTTCCTAAGCCTCCGTACTTGCCTATCTAACATGGAAATGGGTACCTCTTCATAAGTCAATTTCTCTGTCACTTGCACATCATTGACTGGGACGATCCTAGTGGGATCTCCAACACATTTTCGAAGCATCGAGACATGAAATACTGGATGGACTGACTCCAATTCCGGAGGTAGATCTAACTTATAGGCCACTTTGCCTATTTTGCGCACAATCTCATATGGTCCAATATACCGGGGACTGAGTTTCCCCTTTTTGCCAAATCTCATAACGCCTTTCATTGGCGACACTTTCAAGAATACCCAATCCTTAACTTGGAACTCTAAGTCCCTTCGACGATTATCCGCATAGGACTTCTGGCGACTTTGAGCCGCTAACAACCGATCTTGTATGAGCTTGACTTTCTCTATAGCTTGCTGCACCAAATCGGGCCCTATCAACTTGGCCTCTCCAGTTTCAAACCACCCAATCGGGGATCTACACCTCCGCCCATATAAAGCCTCATACGGTGCCATTTGAGTGTTGGAATGATAACTGTTATTGTAAGCAAACTCAATGAGTGGCAAATGGTCATCCCAACTACCTCCAAAATCTATCATATATGCCCGCAACATATCTTCAAGAGTCTGAATGGTGCGTTCAGCTTGCCCATCCGTCTGTGGGTGAAATGTCGTGCTTAGGCGAACTTGGGTCCCTAGACCCTCTTGGAACGATCTCCAAAACTTAGCTGTAAACTGGGTCCCTCTATCGGAGATAATAGATACTGGAACGCCATGGAGTTTCACTATCTCTTTAAGATAAAGTTTCGCATAATCTTCTGCCGCATAGGTCGTCCTGACCGATAAGAAATGAGCTGACTTGGTGAGTCTATCCACAATCACCCATATGGAATCATACTTACGTCGAGAACGGGGTAACCCTGTAATGAAATCCATATTAATCACTTCCCACTTCCAAGTTAGGATTTCTATAGCTTGCAATAATCCACCCGGCTTTTGATGTTCAATCTTCACTTATTGGCAATTAGGACACTGAGCTACGAATTCCGCTATATCTTTCTTCATTCCATTCCAGCAGTATATAGACTTAAGATCATGATACATTTTCGTCGCTCCGGGGTGTACGGAGTAACGGGAACAATGAGCTTCCCTCAATATTTGGTGACGTAGGCCTACCACATCGGGAACACATAACCTGCCTCGACATCGGAGAACTCCGTCTCCCGAAATATCAAATAATGACTCCTCCTTCTGAGGGAGTGTATCTCTGTACTGCATTAGCATGGGATCCTCATATTGTCGCTCTTTTACTTTCGCTACTAGCGATGAAACTGCTGAATTCTGAATAGTAGCTCCGCTGCTACCTGAGTCCACTACTCGGACTCCTAGGCTCGCTAATTGTTGAAGCTCACGGGCCATCTCTTTCTTTTCTGGTCGTACATCACTTAGACTTCCCATGGATCTGTGGCTAAGAGCGTCAGCCACAACGTTAGCCTTTCCGGGGTGATACAAGATATCAACATCATAATCCTTTAGCAACTCCAACTATCGTCGTTGCCGCAAATTCAACTCTTTCTGCTTGAAGATATACTGAAGGATCTTATGATCTGTATAAACATCCACATGAACACCATATAAATAATGTTGCCATATCTTTAATGCATGGACCACTGCGGCTAATTCTAAATCATGGGTCGGGTAATTCTGTTCATGTTTCCGCAATTGCCTAGAAGCGTACGCAATCACCTTACCGTGTTGCATCAGTACACAACCTAGCCCGATGCCTGAAGCATCGCAATAAAAAACATACCCTTCCAATCCCTCTGGAAGTGTCAAGACTGGGGCAGAAGTCAATCTATCTTTCAACTCTTGGAAGCTACGCTCGCAGGCATCTGTCTATTGAAACTTAGCTGACTTCTGAGTCAACTTTGTGAGCGGTGCAGAAATAGAAGAGAAACCTTCAACAAATCTTCTGTAATAACCTGCTAAGCCCAAAACGCTACGAACCTCCGTAGGAGTCGTGGGCCTTGGCCAAGTCTTCACGGCCTCAATCTTTTGGCTATCCACCCGAATACCATCAGCTGCAACAATATGGCCCAGAAATGATACTGAGTTCAACCAAAACTCACACTTGGAGAATTTTGCAAACAACTCTCGAGCTCGCAGAACTCCAAGGACTATATGCAGATGCTCCGCATGATCTGTCTCGGATCTAGAATACACCAGGATATTGTCGATGAATATAATCACGAATAGATCCAGAAAAGGTCTGAATACATTATTCATTAAGCCCATAAACGCTGCCGGTGCTTTAGTTAACCCAAACGACATTACTCGGAACTCGAAATGGCCATATCTTGTTCTGAAAGCTGTCTTAGGGATATCTTTCTCCCTAACTCTTACTTGGTGGTACCCGGACCTCAAATCAATCTTTGAAAACCATTTGGCACCTTGCAATTGATCAAATAAATCATCGATCCTCGGAAGAGGATACTTGTTTTTAATCGTCACTTTATTCAATTGCCGATAATCAATGCACATTCTCAAGGAGCCATCCTTCTTTCAGACGAACAATACGGGTGCTCCCCACGGGGATGAACTAGGCCTAATGAAGCCTTTATCGAGCAAGTCCCTCAATTGCTCCTTCAACTCTTTCAATTCTGCGGGTGCCATTCTATATGGAGGAATAGATATAGGTGTGGTGCCTGGCAACACATCAATAGTAAAATCAATCTCCTGTTCGGGAGGAAGGCCTGGAAGCTCTTCCGAGAACACATCCAGAAATTCGTTCACCACTGGGACTGACGGTAGGGTCGGCGACTCAGCTTCTACATCTCGAACTCGTACTAGATGATAAATGCACCCTTTTGTGATCATTTTCCTTGCCTTTAGATAGGAAATAAACCTACCTTTTGGTGATGCCGCATTCCCTTTCCATTCTAAGACTGGTTCTCCCGGAAACTGTAAACGAACCATCTTCATTCGGCAATCAACACTGGCATAACAAGAAGCTAACCAATCCATGCCCATAATAACATCAAAATCTAATATTTCTAGCTCATGCAAATCAATCATAGTACGACGATCACAAATCACAATCACACAATTCCTATATACTCGGCTAGCTATTACCGATTCACCCACGGGTGTAGACATCTCAAAAGGTTTGATAGACTCCGGCTCAATTATAAATCGACCCGCAATATATGGAGTAACATATGATAATGTGGAGCCTGGATCAATCAAAGAATATACATCATGAGAGAATACCGATAATATACCTGTGACCACATCAGGAGAAGACTCAAGATCTTGGCGTCCAGCCAAAGCATAAATACGGTGTTGAGGACCGCTAGTACTGGGAGCTCTGTCTCTACCTCTACCATGGCCGACTGGCGCATGTGAACCTGGCCCAGTAGGGCGTACAGATGCCGAAGATCCGGCTACCGACCCTGATGGTTGGGTCCTACCTCTAACATGTACTGAGGGGAAATCACGCATAATATGGCCTGGTCGACCACATGAATAGCAACCATCTGAACCCAATCGGCATTGACCCCAATGCGACTTCCCACACTGGAAACATCGTGGTATAGGTGGCCTTGACTGGCCTGAATCACCTCTAAACTAGGACCCCGAATAACTCTGACTCGACCCGGGATGAGTTGATCTATCAAGGCTCTGGCCTGAAAACCGTGGAGGTGCACTAGTCATGGAACAGCCCGAATGTCTAGGGAATTGTTGCCTGTGTCCGCCTCTGGACTCACTTATTGGGCCCGAAGATCTGGCCCTCTTGCTATGACTCCTATCCTGCTCGCGCTCACTTCTCCGCTGCTGTAGGTTCTCTTCTAAGTTCTGAGCATGCGCCTGAATGCGTGCAATATCCATATCGTCCTGAAGGGACGCAGTCAAGCATTTATCCATCAAGTGTGGCCCTAGGCCCTTTACGAATCGGTGTACCCTGTCGCCCATATCTTCCACCATGGCCGAATCATACCTAGCCAAGGAGTCAAAGCGAAGGCTATACTCTAGGGCACTCATACTACCTTGCATCAAATTTAAGAATTTTATCGGCCCTTGCTCGCCGAACTTCTGGAGGCATATAGTGACGGAGAAAAGCATCAACAAACTCTTGCCATACCGGGGGAGGTGAATTTGCTCCCCGTGAAGCCATCCATACCGTATACCACTGAATCGAGACATCTCTCAATCTATATGACGCTAACTCCACTGACTCGGTGTCCGAAGCATGTATCAACCGGAGCGTCCTTAGCATACCATCAATAAAGTCCTGGGGATCCTCCTCCAGCTTTGACCCAAAGAATTCTGGGGGGTTCAAAGTAATAAAATCACGGGCCCTTACACTAACAGCCCTATCACCATACCCTGAACCTTGCCTCTGAGCCTGGGCCGCAACCAACTGGGTCAACAAATTAATGGCCTCTTTCACATCTTGGCCAGAAGCATTCGGTGGAGGAGCTGGGGCTGAGGCTCCCTCACGCTCCTCAGTAATAGGCACTGTCTGGGAGGACTGAGATTGGGCCGCACTCTGGGACTCACTTTCCTCTACTACCGGTGGCGGTGCTTTCTTAGCCCGCTTCTCTGCCACCATCTTGCCCTTTTGGGCTGCCGTAGCCTTTCCCTTTTTAGGAATATCTGAAATACACAACACACGATTTAGGAGCAAGAATTTCCTACATCATAGCTCTATTGCACGATTCTTATGAAGAAAGAAGGTCATTTATTCCTAAAATGTCCGCAACTTCTTGTTTATAAGTGTGGCACGCAACACACCCATAACCAAGACTCTACTAGACACGGCTCGTAGACACACCCTAGGACTGAACTGCTCTGATACCACTTTTGTCACGACCCGACTCGAGGCCGCAACGAGCACCCGGTGCTAGCCCACCCGAGCACCCCCTTAGCTTACTCTTATACTTACATCTAGGTGAGCCACATAATTATACATACATTTCCATTCATTCGTCAACTAGTCCCAATTGGACAATAGTACATTTATATCACCATAGGCATCTATGCCACATCAATATACATGGGGCAACGTGGCCGACAAAATGATATACAAACATAGGCCGACAAGGCCGGACATGTCTAACCATATACACATGACTACGAGCCTCTAGGAAGAGTATAACATATCACATCAGTGGGACAGGACCCCGCTATGCCCATAATTATATACACAAAAGAATAAGTACCCAAAAGATATAGCTCCGGAGGAAATGGAGCTCTCTATGAAATCTCCGAATAGGCAGCTATGGATCAAGTCCGTCTCCCTGAGCTCCTGCGGGCATAACGCAGCGTGCACAAACAAAAAGACGTCACTACAAAGAATGTACTGAGTATGTAAAGCAGGATCAACATCGATATACAAGCGTAAAGAACCACATATGAAATAGCGTAGGAGGGGAGACAATAATATCATCGTCGTAGTACTTACCTGCCTTTCGTAGGACTTCCCATTTTTCATACGTATTAGTACACCTACGTCATCATTCGTATTTCATAATAGTACTCGTACTATACTTGTGCTCATATTCGTATACATGTCCTTATTCGTATTCTTATACCTAGTCTTATCACATTCATATTCATATTATATACATAGTCATTTCATATACATAGCATTTACATAGCGTACCCGACCTCATAGGATCGGTGTTTCATAGATACTTGGCCAACCAAGGCTCAAGATTACTCATACCTGGCCCTACCAAGGCTTCAGGGTTATTCGTACCATCTGCAGATGTGTGCGCGCGTTTCGTAATCGTATACATACTTTACACATATTCATATACATATATCCTACCCGGCGTTATAAGCTAGGGGTGTCATTATAGCCCTTCATAGGCACATGTGAATATAATAGCCCGTAGGCACCTTTAGCATCATTATTGTTATCATTGTCATCACTAACATCATCGTTTTCATTACATCTCTATCCTTTACTTACTCGTCAAATGGGGTGCATAGTACATTCGTAGCACGTATCGAGGATCGTGAGCTTATGAGCTCGGAGTGTCAATCACTTGAATACAACATATTCATATAGAGGATTTAAGAGTTTGGCCAAGGAACCATGCCTTATGAAAGAAGGGTTAGCCTTACATACCTCCTCGTCGAACTATTCTACACTTGCGCGTACTCCTTCGATGCTCAAGTTTCTACCTTAATTAATATAATAACAATAGCCATTAGACATTCACATTACCCACATTCCTCATTTTACCCTTCATTGACCATTTTAGTATATACTTCTACCATCCAAGTATTTCAACTCCCCAATATGTTAACCAACATATAAATATCATGAATATTACCTTAGATGATGTAGGGACAAGCTTTGGTTGATAATACTTCACCTTGAGAAAAACCCTAGTTTTTCTCCATTTGCATTTCTTGACTTCAATGGTATTTAATGGCTTGCTTACACTTGATTCACTTGTTTATGTTGTTGGTGACTTATAATCCTTGAAAACTTATGAAATAAATGTAGAGAGATGATTCTAGAGAGAAGTGGTGTAATGTAGAAATGAAATAAAACAAGTCTTGGTCCTCATATTTAATGAATTGGAATTCTGTGCTGAGGTGTACAGTGGTCGTCCATGGAGGTTTACGGTCTGTATTCCAGTTTACGGACCGTCCCTCGTGGTCGTCTTTAACCTTAAGCAGAACCAGAAACTTTGGCTGCATGCATGGTGATTTACGACCATGGTTTACGGGCCGTAAATCACTTTACGGTCCATCCACCAGTTCGTATTTTACCACTTCTCAACTGGGCAGAAAGTTGAAACCTTGCATGGCAATTTACGACTGCCAGTTTACGGACCGTATCCCATTTTGCGGTCCGTATTTTGCACTTTACGACCACTGGGCAGTTTTGCCAACTTTCAACTTTTCACATTTCTCGACTTTTCATTCTAATCATTCTCGTCCATATACGCACATTGCTCATGAAACGTTATACACTCGCACTCCTCACACACATCACTAGTTCGTTTACTTGCGTACCAACGGGAAATTTTCCGAGGTGTAACAATAAATATGAAGCCATATTGATACATTCACTTAGAAAGCGGAAAAGCCCTCCCCCCCCCCCTCCAAAAGGCGATCTTACGAATCGAAAGGATTCATATTTCTAATAGAATATTCTATGAATTCTAGGGCCAATGCTGTAAAATGGCAAGTGGGGAAGAGCGCTTTATGAGCAAGGGAAGTCAAGAAAGACCCTAAGGTCAAAAGTAAAAAAAGTGGACTAATGAATTGGCAAAAGGAAGTTGTATAGCCATCAAGGAGAAAAGGGAGGATAGTAAGCTAACAAGTCTGGCCAAGAGGAAAAACATCGGTAACATGGAATAAGAGTCTTGATAAGGAGTACAGAAATTCGATCATAAAGGAAATAGGATGAATGTACGGGGGGAGGGGGGTATGTATAAATACGAACAAGTTGTAGTATCATAAGGGAAGATGAGGAGTCGACGCAAGGAGAAAGAAAAAGGTGTAATTCGTGAAGATTCCATGATAAGAATAGGAACCGGCAGAATATTAGAAGGACTATGATGCATGACTTTGATGCAAGCAAGTAGTTAAGAGAACTACGGGACAATATGAGCTAAGCTAATGAAAGGATGAGTTGTGGGAATGAATGGTAGAGAGTATCAACTTCTAATGGTATAGTATAGATATAAATCGGAATTGGGAACTAAGAGTAAGAAGAATCTCAAGGATATTAGTAAAAAGATAGTTAAGAAGGAAGATTAGGGCTGAAGGTCGGACACTCCGTAAGGAGTCTAACGAATTCTGATGTCATCGTTGATTCATTAGCTTAGGGGACTGTTAGTTATGAAAGGAAGAGGTGATCAAAAAAGAAAGCATCGGATTTATATCTGATATGTGTAAAAATTTGACTTAGTACAGGAATCCAGTTAGCAAAAAGGAAATAAGTTAAACCATGTGATGAAAGGAACTCCGGCATTATATGGAATAGAGGAGTTGAAGGGCCACTAAAGTCAACCAGATGACTACCAAAGACGGTTAATATTCGAATGTTACTACTATATGAGGACATCTTCAAAAAGGGGGGAAGAACAGATTCAGTTCTAAGATGAATTACAATATTCCCAAATTAAAAAAAAAAAGGATGGATTGAACACAAGTATATGGGACAATTAGGACTACTAAAAAGAACTTGTAGCAGTAGAAGAGATGAAAGCTTTAAAAGAGGAATATTTATAGGAAGTTCAATAATCTTCAAAGGAAAGGAAGATAGTGTGCCTATGGATAGCAAGACAGCAGTCATGCCTGAGATTAAGAAGTACCTCGCAAGTCGTGAAATTCTAAGTTGCCAGTTATATCAATTGTGAGAGTGTATGACATAGCAACTGTCACGACCCAGCCCCGTGGGCCATGACTAGTGCCCGAGCTAGACACCCATATGCATACCTGTTAGACATAATCAGATTGACACTATATACAACATGGGAATCGACATAGACCCAAAGGTCCTCAACGTCACAGATCATGATAATCTGTCTCCTGCGGAGTCTCAACCAATAACAACGTAATAAAGTACGCAAGCCGACAAGGCTGCCACTATATATCATTATAATACGCAAGCCGACAAGGCTGCCACTACATGTCAATATACTACGCAAGCCGACAAGGCTGCCACTACATATCGATACCATATGCAAGCCGGCAAGGCTGCCAGAACAAACAGAAATATCCCCAACAATCTATATAGACACAGTTGATCATAATCTATATAAAACCCACACATATGTCTACAGACCTCTAAAAGTATAATCAGTGAAATATGACGGGACAGGGTCCCGCCGTACCCCTAGACAAACATATATATATATATATATACATCAGAAGATCTGTACCAAAAGTTTAGGCTCCGGAACAACGGAGCTCTCCAAGACAGCTGACTGGAAATCCTAAGCTGGGGGATCACCGAATCAAGTGTCTGTACCTGCGGGCATGAAATGCAGCCCCCCCCCCCCCCCCGAAGAAAGGGGGTCAGTACGAGATATGTACTGAGTATATAAAGCATGAAATACAATAAAGAGGATCATAACTGAAATAGAGATTACCGGAAACAAGTATGATTTTTAAAGTATCAATACACTTGTCTTATGAAATGAAAATCATGCATATCAATATCATATATCATGTCCGGCCCATTATGGGACTCGGTGAATAAGGTCGCCACATACCATCCTTGGCGCCATAATCACATCATCACACCATCACATCATAACACCATCACATCATCACATCATAACATCATCATATACATATATATATATATATATATATATATATATATATATATATATATACCGTACCCGGCAATCTAGTGAGGGACTCGGTGAACAATGCAGTGAAATTGTGCACGAAAACGTATCCTGGCCCGAGACTCAGTGAAAGATATATTGAGCATGCACGAGCAGAGTAGTGAGCAACCATATGCAAACTAAGTCATATCTGAGAATCGATAGAATAATCAAGATGAACTATCATTTGAAGATCAAGACAATAATCATACCAAGTACCATTCGAATGTCACAATGGATTATATCAAAATATCACTTCTGGAATCATAGACACGTATTAAGACATAATGAAATAGCTTCTGGAAATCAAGAACATTAGCCATCCTAGTGGCTCTAAGAATAGGAGCTTCGTTGGAGTCATATATATATATATACGTCGACTGTTCGTTTCACAAATATCATGCCCAAAAAGAAAGAAGGGTTAGCCTTACATACCTTAGGTCGCCAATATAAACCCAAAACGAACTCGTCTTAATGCTGATGCTAGTCCTATAACAAGGAAATACATGTACGACTTTAGATGGCTTTCGTATATCGTATATATCAATTGATTCTTTGATCCTAAAACAAACAGGTAACTTTTCCCCAATTCCATATATCACAATAACAGCCAAAATGACAAAAATAGATCTCCACAACACAACATATATATATATCCATAGTGACCTCATAATACTTTATGGTGATCATCAAGCTTGAAGTAGGATCTATACAACCCATGTCACCTTTTGCATGCTTCTTTCTTAACTTAATAACATTCTCAATAAGATAAGGAAGTCATTTACTACAAATTCTATCCTTATATCATATGATTATAACGAGAAAACAACCCACAAACTCAATTCTTTCCAGGTGACGATTTTATTCTCAAGTTCGAGTTTATTTCATCAATTCCCACAATTTAGCCAAAATATCAATCACAATACCAATAACAATATTAACAAATCCACATTCAAATAAAATCAATGCCAAAACAACCAAATACAAATTCCTATACTGATGCTCGTATATACTTCCTTATTTCCGTATATACATAGTATACAACAAACATAACAACAACCACTACAGCCAATCCCACGATATTCCAGCATACCAAACAATTTATAACAACTACCAAACCGTCCATATGATGACAATAACAATTTATCCGATTTCCCGCAATTAATTCTGTAATTTCCCGTCTCTCAATTTAACTATGACCTGGACGAATTTAAATATACCTAGTAGAGGAGAATTCTTACCTTATTTACCAAAAACTCCTCTCCTTCCTCTTTACTTTACTTTGAAGAAAGTTCGGGTCTAACAAAACGATAAAGTGGTACAACGAGATCAAAGCGGTGAGCAAAACCCGTAACACGATTGAATGGCGTTGCTGAGAATGTACATATATTTTCAATGAACAGGTTCCTGAATGTATACACACCTTTGTGATAGTTTTCCTCCAAGCAAAAATTGACTGAATTGATCTTATGTTAATACAAATTGAACTAAATCAATTGCATTCTTTCAACAAATGAATGTTAACATTCAAATGTGGAAAGTGGGATTTTCAACGTGTAAGTCCTTCATTTTAGGTGACCTTGAGTCACCAATTTTACTTGACACGTTAATGGTATTATTTAGGCCAAATGATGCCACGTGGAAACCTACTTGGTGTCACGTGGCAGCCCATTGCCAATTTTAACTCACTAATAATATTATATTTTTTAATACAACAATTAATTCCATACTCTCCCACTTTATCCCACTATTAACCCAATTACCCACATAACTAATTTCTTGATCTCAGTCCACTTAAACATGAACCACTTTTAACACACCTCATATACTTATTATCATAATCATGAGGTAGGATTTTAGTCCATAGCTTGTTTATACATACACCAAATATCATTTCCGGTCACCGTCGTCACACTTGTTAAGTCCTAAATATTTCAGGACCTCATCCTTGGATACACCGAGATCTTAATTTTTATGTTTTGATATGACTAAATCTTCCAACCTCGAGTAAATTTTCTTAGGTTGGACGGTCCAATCTCCTAGTCCAAAAATACGGGGTATTATAGCATAGACCATATTTCCTTTATATAAATTTCAAACCTTAACGAAACTTATTTTCTTTGATTGGTTTAACTTCAAACCCTTACGATACATCTGCACCATCACCCTAACCACCTATTTCTTGGGGGATAACATCATTTCCATTACTACTGTCGTTTACCTAGCACGCTTTCCAATGCAGGGAAACACGAGATGTAACAGAAACATATAAACAATCGCCGTGATGCAATGGCCAACGAAATGGTTTAAGGACAACGACAAGGAGCTAAAGAAGAATAGCGCCAAAGAAGAATAGAGTTTGTCTACTAGTAGAGAAATAAAGAGCAAGTAAAAAGGATACAATAATTAAGAACACTTGCAAGATCGGCGGAGAGCTGTAGCGATCATGAGCCAAGACCATCTTAATGAGAACAGGACGATAGTTAGATATCAGTTGACCACCGGTTACATACATGAGGACATGAGGATATAAAACTAATGGATGAGTTCAACAGAGAGTTAAGGGAACATGAGAGAAGACTGATGAGCTCATATTATAAGAGCATGAAGATCAGGGCCTAAAGGAGGACAACCCTTTTGAGAAATCAATGATAACATAGTAATTCCACAAGCTACAACATTCGAGGATGAGTGTTTTTAAGGGAGGGAAGGATGTTACACTCCGTACTTGCGGAGAAGCACTTATCAAATTTGAGCGGAAGTACGTTGAAATATGGCTAAGTAAATCAACTTTGGAGTATAAGGACGAAGCATTATTAAGTACATTTTTATAGTAAAGGAGGCATATGAGAAATTCCATAAGGTCCTATAAGGAAATGAGTGGAAGAATTTGAGTTAGTATGACTTTGGAAGAAGATGAGCGCCACTTTGAACTACAGGAATTAGCCAACTTGGGGAAAGAATATCTTTTAGCATATGAAGAGTTTTGAAGTTAAGTAAAAGCCTAAATTAAAGTTCATGAAGTCTAGTTTCCAACAAAAAAATCGCTCATCAATACGACGTCGGAGTAGAGAATTATGGACGTTACGAGTAAGGCCGGCAGAGCAGAAACACGCAGCTACAGTGAGCGACACGCGTGGCTACAGTGCGCGACACGCGCGTTACAGTGAGCAAAAATTCGAGGTCAGCACCAACCGACCCTAGAACACTATAAAAGGGGTTCTACCCCATATATTTTTCATCCAAACAGCTCTAAAACCTTCCCTAACCCCTAAAACTTTCTCCTAACTTCCGCCATAGAATTTTAGGCCAAATCAAGTGAAACCCCGGGATTTAGGGTCAGGAAACGTATAAGGTCCTGTAGTTCTTGTTCTAAACAACGAATCTCGACGAATCAAACGAGGCCGCTGAAGATAAATAAGATTTCAAGCCCTAAAAACCTCGATTAAGGTAAGGAAATTTTTTACTATGGGTATTATGAATTTTACCAAGGAAATTTAGTTGTTAAAGCTTCGTAAAATCTAGTGATTGGTTGAGAAACTGGGGAAACATCATGTGGGATGTTTTATCGAGCATATTGATGTTGATGATGATGTTTTTGATATTGGTGTTGCTATTATTATTGTTTTGTTGGTATTGTGATTTCGGGCTAGGGATATAAACCGGGGAGATGTTGCTCGAAATCTGGCAAATTCTAAGAAGATTTAATTTGAAGGCTAAGAAAAGCATATGACGATAGGCCTAACAATAGTATGAATTCTCTTGAATGTAGATTTACGAGCTTGGGAGGACAAGCTTTAAGTAGTTAAAGTTAAGGCGATCGGAAAGGTATATTAAGGCTGTCCCTTTCTTTCTAAAGGCATGATTCTTTTTTATAAACCAATACATGTTTTCCATAACATCCTTATTCCCAAAAGCTAGAATTTCATGATTCTTAGAGTTTCTTATGATGCTAAAGATAAATATGGTCCATGATGATAATGATGATGATGATGATCCCATTCAAGAGATTCCAAAGCTTATGGTTTTGATGCTATTATGAGATTATTGAGTTTATTTCATGACTTTCTTGATTTTATTCCTTGTTGTTGATCTCACCTTATGTTACTTGTTCCTTCAAGGTGAGATATAGTGATAATGATTGTTCCATAACATAAATCGGAAGTTACTGACCTTATGTCACTCCAATAATGCGGTAACTTTTATTTGGGCTCTCATGCATGCTACTTATATTATATATGTATATATGGGATATGGGGAAAGGGCAGGCGTTATATAAGCATAACCACCTGATCAGCTGCTATACTATGATATCATCGGGGACGCGGGATGCCCGTGTTACGCCTCAAAACATTTCGTGTCGTTTTCGTTGTGAGTAAACTATCGTAAGCTCGGAGAGGTCATAGAACCCTTATAAGGTTAAGGAATACTCTTAACAAATGTTAAGCAAGTGTCTAAAGGTTCTGGATCAAGCAAATCGAAGAAAATAAGTTTGTCGAAAATTTGAAAAATAATTGGCAGAAATTTTGGGTCAATTTTAAAGAAGTATATCTTTTAGTAAATGAAGAGTTTTGAAGTAAATTAAAGCCTAAAATGAATTTCATGAAGTCTAGTTTCCAATGCAGCAAACCACTTGTCGATATGGCATCAGAGTAGAGAGTTATGGACGTAACAAGTTAGGCCGGCGAAGTAGAGACGCGCAGCTACAATGCGCGAACGCACCAGCTACAGTGCGCTACGTGCTAGCTACAGTGCGCAATTTTTTTAGGTCGGTGGAGCCGACCTTGGGAAGTATAAAAGGACCCCTTTTGGTCATTTTTGGGTCATTTCCCAACTCTAGACCCTTCCACAACATACACATATATTCCTACAAGTCTAGAAACCTATCCAAACATATTCCAACATATTTCCAAGCCTAAACCAAGGATCAAAGTGAAGATTAAAGTGGTTAAGGGTTCCAAGTGGGGTCTACACTTGTCTCCTCTTCTTGAAGATATTTGGGTGAGTATTGTTAATGTGGAGTAACCATGGAATTGAAGTGTTCTTGAATTTTGAGGTAAGATTTCATCTTAGTTTCATGTTTATGAGTTTGTTTTATGTTAAGATTTGAGGAGAAAAAATTGGAGGAAAAGTTCAAATATGCATTTGATGATATTTTGAGTTGTGAATTAACTTGAGTTATAATTATTAGCATCTTTTGAGCATAATCTTATTATGAGGGATAATAATGATATTAAGGAATTGTCGTATACGATTGTATAAGGGGTTGTATGAAGTTGTTGTTATGGATTGATTATGAAAAGAAGTTTTGGGATTAAATTAAGTATAGTTTGAATGTAACCTTTTGATTATGGAATTGTTGATGTTTTAATGTGCTTTGGGAGTTGTTGTGAAGATTGGAGGAGGTAGAAGATATAAGGGAAATGCTGTCTGATTTTCTTTAGCTTACCAATTAATCTAATTTGACATTGTAAGCGTTTCAATGACTTACCCTTAGTGGGAATCATCTTAAATGTAGATTTACAAGCTCGGGAAGTGTATAGGATTTTGTAGATCGTGTTCTAAACATCAAATCTTGACGGGAAAAAGGAATCTATTGAAGATAAATAAGATTTCAAGCTCTTCCAACTTTGATTGAGGCAATGATACTCTCTATTTTTGATATTTTGAATGGTATTATGGAGATTTAGGTGCTAAAGCTTTGTAGAGGCTAGTGATTGGTTGAGACATTGGGAAAAAATCGTGTGGGATATTTTATTTCATATTCAGAGTTCCTTGACTTCTTAAGTCCCGAAGGGAACACCCATAAGGTGCCAAGTTGAGTTGTGTATATGGTTTTACTAATGATTTCGAGGAAATGAGTTTTATACTAAAGGAAACATAAAGTTTGATTTTCAAAACCACTCTGAAGGGGGTGCGAGATTTTACTACTTCATTTCATTTACGATTTATGTTTACATTCCATAGTATCATCCCTTTGTATTGATATGATCATTTATTCTTTGGGTAGGGCAATAAGATGAAATTGTGTAGAATATAAGTAGTAAGAATTTCATAACAATTCTATCCTAAAACCTGGAAGTATGTCCTCGTAAGTCTAGTGAGATACAAATTTGATAACTTCTTATGAAAGACCAAGGCTAATAACTGGATTGTGATGAATTGATTAGTGACTTATGATATGAATTGAAATTGATATTTGTGGATTGAGTTTGTGTTGATATGATGGTGATATTAAGCCGGAAGCAGCTGCTCGAAGGGGCCATTATTATTATGCCGGAAGCGGCCATCCGAAGGGACTATTGTGATACTAGCCGGAAGCGGCCGTCCGAAGGGACCATTCTGTTAACATGTCAGAAGCGGCATGTCTGTTGGATTGCATTATTTACTTAAAGATTGTGTTGAGACTTCATGTGCACATTTATGTTTCTTCCAACGAAGGCTGCAGGTATTGAGTTAGATTATGATCTCTTCTCTCCTAAGTCAAATTATGATTATGATTTTTTACCACCTTACATACTCAGTACATTATCCGTACTGACATCCTTTTTCCTGGGGACGCTGCGTTCATGCCTGCAGCCCAGATTGTTTGGCAGGTTTGGTGTATAGCTAGGATGCTTGGACGTCAGCTGGGATTGGCAAGTTCCACCCTCATTCTGGAGCTGTGCTAAGTCATGTATAGATATGTATGATTATGGGTATGTCAGGGCCCTGTCCTGACTTATAATGTTCAGTTTACTTCTTAGAGACTTCTACAGACAGTGTCCTATGGTATGTTTGTCGAGATGTCGACAAAGTGATGTCAGTTGAGTCATTTGTGGATTTTAAAATGGTGTGCATTTTATATGATTTCAATTGGTTTAAAGTACTTATTTGATTGAAAGTTTTCATAATCGTTATAAAGATAATGATTTTTAATTTGGAAAAGTTTTTTTTTGAAATAACAGGTTTTGATAGAGCGAATGTCTGAGGGTTCGCTCGACTCTGATGAGAGTCGGGTGCCCGTCCTACCCTACTATTGTTAGGGTGTGACAATTAGCTGTTGTACCTTGATGTTCGCATTCATCTTTTTTGCCTCGGGTTTCATATTTGGAGCTCACTTGCCCTTTCGGGAAGCTCTCAACTACCTCAAAATCCTTCAAAGGTTGACGTTTATCATTTGGCTTGCTTCTGATAATACATGCACTATCAACAAGACCACTAGAAAAGAAAGAAAAGTTACAAGGTTTAGAAAGAGGTTGTCACAACTCTCTCACATCACTCCTCACTTCCTCTCCTTTTTCCTCTCTAGAGTTGTCACTTTTCACTCCCTTGCTCTTCTTAATCTTTTCCCTCTCAATTTCTTGGGAGTTGGAACAAGTGCCAAGTATTCCTTTAGAAGGGCTAGGGGGATTCTCCACTTCATCCCCCTCTTTTGCTTCACAAGGGTTGGGTTTCTTTCCTTTCAATTGTTCCTCCTTGAGCATTCGGAGGAGTATTTCCCTTATGTACTTGATGTCTTCTTTTATCTACTTTTCCAACCACTTGTGCTTGTTTTTTCTTTGGGATCATTCCTTGCTTGAGGTCCCTCATTCCTCCTACTTCCTTCACCTATCGTCACTCCTCTCATACTTTCCATAACATAACCACCTTGAGAACATGGTAACCTCGGATTAGGATAAGAGTAATGATTCATTGTATTCCTTAGAGTAGGATAAGATGTCGGATTTGAGTAACCGCCATAAGGACTTCCATACCCGACATATTGGTCATCTCCCCTCAACACTTCTCTCCTCCTGCTCTCCACATCATAACCATATTGGGAACATGGTAACTCTTGCTTAGGATAAGAAGCATGATTCATCGTGTTTCTTAGAGGAGGAAATGTATACTCTCTTCTCCTTCTAGGCGAACTCCTACTCGGCCCAATTCACACACTTATACTTTTCTTGGAATAGGAAGTATCACAAGTCGATGTACGTGAATATTGTTACACCTCGAAAAAAATTTGTTAATGTACAGTGAATAGACTAACAAAGGGCATGAGGTATACGATGTTTCGATAAGTAATAATTAGCATTTGATGATCCTAATTGAGATTTCAAAGACATTCGAAGTAAGAGAAGAAAGTTTGCCAAGAAAGACAAGGTATACGTTATGTATTGAGAAGGATTTACGAGTACCGAGTTAGTGATGGCTTAAGGATGTCTTGGGAAAAGAGTTATAACGTCCCTTAGATTGGTAATGAGGTGTTAAACAAGTATAAAGAAGGTACCATAAGGATTGGAGATCAAAACGAGTCGACGAGAAAGAGTTCGGAAAAAATTGGGCGTTGTACGGCTAAACATACTGGCCGTATAAAACATACTGGCCGTATGTTCAACCATATATCCTGCCCAGAATGGAAGCTCCACTGGACCAAATATACGGCCAGACATACGGTCCATATAATTTATACGGACCGTATGTTGGTCCGCAGATTGGCGTCGGGACAGATTTTTAAAAATGATATAAGGACCCAACTCCATTCAATTTATTCCATTTCTCCTCTCCACAGCTCAAGAACACTCTAGAACCCTCTCTACTCTTCATCCACAAGAACTCAAGAGAAGTTTATGATCAACTTTATCATACCAACAAAATCAAGTGTATGAGACTCATTGAAGTTCATCCAAGGCAAGAAATCCCAATGGAAGCGAACTAGGGTTTTGGTGCAAGAAGAGTATTTCCAACCAAGGCTTATTCCTACACAATCTAAGGTAAGCTTCATGGTATTTACATGTTGTTTAAGGTATTGAAAAGTTGAAACACTTGGATTGTAGAAGGGTATAAAAAAATGGGTCATGAATGTGGGAATAGTGTCAATTTTGAGTAGTAGTTTGGAGTAAATCATGAATATTGATATGTTGTGATTGAAAGTATGCTATAAGTGATATTTAGAATTGTTAAACAAAAGAGGTATGTAATGCTAGTCCTTTGTTTCTAAGGCATGACTCATATGGCATGAATCTTCCTATCTTTCCATGATTGTCCTACATATCGGAAATTATGAGTCTACGATTATAAAGAGCTTCATAAAAGATAAAGAAAAGGGATACGTTACGAGCATGACAATACTGATGATGAATCTAAGTCTAGAAGTCCTCAAGCTCATAATATGACATTTCTACGAAGCTAATGATTCCTATGATATTATTTTCCTTACTCCTCCATGACTTTCTTACATTCCGGGAACTATGAGTTAAAGTTGATAAAGAGCTTCTTATGAGATAAAGATGAGAAATATATCATGAATACGATAATAATGATGATAAGTTTAAGCCTAGAGATTCTATAGCAAGATATGATGTCTATGAAGTTAATGATACTATTTACGATCCCTTGATGTTGTTCATGGTGTACACTCACCTTAAAATGTTAGTTCCTTCAAGGTGAGATATGATGAACATGATCACTCCATAATGTAATCAGGGGTTCTCAACCTTATGTCACCCCGATAATGTTATAGATTGTCTATAAGCTCTAATGTATATCCTATGACCAATGTTCCGAAAAATTATGAGTCTATGTTCATAGGGGGTTTCATATGAGATAAAGGTAACAGATACGTTACGAGCACGATGACGATATAAATAGTGATAATGATAACGATGACGATGTTAATAGTGATAATGATGATGATGATGATGATAACAGTGATGACGATTAAGATTATGGTGATTCAATAATAGAAATTGGGAGTTTATACACTTTGTGTCGCCCCTGTCACGACCCAGCCCCGGGGCCATGACTAGTGCTCGAGTTAGACACTCGTATACGTACCTGTTAGACATAGTCAGGCTGACACTATAGAAAATATGGGAATTGACAAAGACCCAAATGTTCACAATGTCACATATCATGATAATCTGTCTCCTGAGGAGTCACAACCAATCACAACGTAATAAAATACGCAAGCCGACAAGGCTGCCACTATATATCATTATAATACGCAAGCCGACAAGGCTGCCACTACATGTCAATATACTACGCAAGCCGACAAGGCTGCCACTACATATCGATACCATATTGTTATGTCCCGTGCTTTCGTATAATTGGAAATCGAGAAATAAACAAGACTTGTGTGTTATAAGGAAATATTTTTGATTTTGGTGAATATGACTATGTTGGTTGTGGAATCATTAATGTTAAGACATCGGGGAAGGCCGAGGGTAAATTTGGAATTTCGAAAATTAGTTTCGGGAATTGCAAAATGGGACGTTTTATGAATTGGGCCAAGAGAATTTGAACATAAAATTGAGGCCCAAAGTGTGAAGTGGCCGGCCAAGTTGAGGTCCAAGCCCATTCTTTGCAAGTCATGTGCTATGCACATGACTTTAAGTGGATATATATCAAGGCATACTTTGGAAATTATCAAGAAATCATTCAAAACAAAAAAAAATAAAAAATTGGAGAACACTCCATTGGAGCTCTCGGCCGAACAAGGGAAAAGGAGAAAACAAAATTCCATAGCCTTTGTTATTAATCCAAAAATCTTAGTTTCTACATAGTTGTGAAGTGCTCAAGACTCTCTTCAACGGGGTATAATTAGTTTGGCACAAAAACTACGTTTGCGACAAGTCGGGGTTTCAAGAAAAGGTGAGAATTCTTACACTTTTGTGTTATAGAATTGATATGAATGTGTTAAGGATTGAGAATAGACGAGAATCCCGTAACTTTGATGTGTGAATGAAGCCGTGGGTGTGTGTATATTTTGCAAAGTGGTCGTGTGCCTTTAGGAAGGAGAAATAAATGTGAATTGATCTTGCTTAGTTTGTTTAATGCGTCGTTGTGACCTTTATGTCATAAATGTTTGATTGATGAATTGGATTGGCGTTGGAAAATGATTTCGGAACGTTATCGGAAAGTATATACCTTTGGTATATTTGTGTATATCATTGTATATCATTGATGCTAAAGACTTTAAATGTGACATGTAGTTGATGTTAATGAATTCGGAATGAAACGACGCAAGTTAGAATGTTCGTCGTGACTTTTGATGTTTTGAATGAAATATGGAAAATAATGAAATTCGGGAACTTTCGTATATGGTTAGGAATATATTTGGGATGTGATTGAATGATCTTGAATGAGTAAATGAATATAATGATGTGGACATAGATTTGAAGTTTTGGAAGTTTAAATGAAAAGTTGCCAACTTAGGTAATAAGGTGGAACTTTGAAGCTAGAGTGGTTTGATTATGAATTGTGTTGTTGTTGATGTGTGGGCTGTTGTTGTTGATGTATTTTGAGCCGAGCTAAGTCTCGGGGGTGTTAGATTTATAGGGGAAATGCTGCCGATATTTCGGTAGACAAAAATGAAGTTAATGGCATTTTTAAGCCTAAGAATCTCAATTGGTAACTTTGACCATTTGCAGATTTCAGAAGAAACGGGACTTGACTTTTGGGAGAGCATACGACGTCTGTAAGGTATGTAAAGCTTCCCACTTCTTCGTTTGGCATGTCTTAGTGTGATAAGCGAATATTGGAACTTCCGGAGCATTTCTGCTCCTCGAAACCCGATCCACAGAAAAGTTACTATTCATTCAATTCAATTGAAGCCTAAGGGCTCTATTTTGGCTAGAATGCCACCAATCGTCCGCAACCTATCGAAATGTGGTCGGGTAACTTGGAAATGATTATGTATGAACTTTTGGCCCCTAAATGTTCGTAAATTATGTTCGCCACCTCAATTTGACTCGAGGTGGACCCGCTAACCCCGAGACGCCCTATTTGTCTTATTGGCCTGTCCTTTTGAATAAAGTTTGATATGATACTTTCGGTTTTGGAACTTCCTCCTACGAGATATGTTTTGAATATTATGATATGCTAAGTTACGTTTTGAGCCATACGTAATATTTTGGAAACGTTTTGTGAAATGAAACTTTGTATCGACTAAGTATTCGATTATTTTGTACTATAAAATGACTTATGAGACTACTAAGTTTTGAAAGGCTATTTTGAAATATGAATTGCATTTGTTTGCTCACGACTCCGCTCGTGCCTTATTATGACTTCGTTCACCGGTTCCCGGGCCGGTTATGATTCGTGCGCCTTACAATAATTCGGCCGTATGCTGTGTTACGGTTCCCGAGGCTTCGCCATAGGGCCGGGTTCCGTTTGGAGTTATGCTGTGATATGGCTCGTGATGCGATACGCTCACCTATGTTTGTGTTTGTGTTCGGAGATACGGAGATTTGAAACCTTCTAGTGTTATGCTGTGTGTGGCGCCAGTGTCGGAGTGGCGACCACGTTCTTAAGCGTTTGCATGATTTCGTTTGCATTATGTATACGTATATGATTTTGATACGGATTTTGACATCCTGATTTGTACTCCACTTTGTTATCTGATTTGCTTTCAGTTTTGATCCATATTTCTGTACTCCGTGCTTTACATACTCAGTACATATTTCGTACTGACCCTCTTTCTTCGGGGGCTGCGTTTCATGCCCGCATGTACAGACATTGGTGATCCTCCACTGTAGGCTTCACTTTCTGCTATTTTGGAGTACTCCTTCTGATCCGGAGTCCACTTTTGGTACAGACTTCTTTTGCTATGTATATGCTCTGTATATTTGACGATTTGGGTACGGCGGGGCCCTGTCTCGCCATATGTTTTTGTTTTGAGTTCGTAGAGGCCTGTAGTCATATATGTGGGGCAAGGGTCCTATATATGTTTGTTTGAGTTTGTTTTCTGGTCTTAAAGCGGTCCGTTTGTTTTGATGGCCCTAAATGGCCCTTATGCTTATGTTGCACTTTTGACCGGCGATGTCTATTCCGCCGCTCAGTTTGGATTCGATATGACATTTTGATTTGTGCGACCGCTTAAGACATATTTTGATATAAATACTATTGATATGACTTTTATGAATTTTTGGAATATGCTCGGACTTGGCAAATGAATATGCGGTTTGGTCTGGGTACCCAGGTAGGGTGCCAGTCGCGGCCCACGGGGCTGGGTCGTGACAAAAGTGGTATCAGAGCAGTTTGTCCTCGGAATGTCTACAGGCCGTGTCTCGTAGAGTCTTGTTTATCGATGTGTTGTGCACCACATCTATAAACAGGAAGCTACAGGGCATTTAGGATGTTACTTTCTTTGGAATCTTAGATCGTGCGATAGAGCTGTGCTATTAGGATCATCCTGATCTGACCCGTTATTGTGTTTGCAGTGATGCCTCCGAAGAAGGCAACGGCGGCCCAGAAGGGCAAAGCGAGGATGGGAGAGACCAGTCAGGCACAGCGATCTACCCGGGCTCGTGTCTATGATTTGCCCGAGGTTGTGCCTCATTCTGAGGGGTCTGCTACACCCCCACTAGTACAGCCTGGAGCAGGACCTTCAGCAGCTCCAGAGGTCCGTGTACCCGCTCCTGAGGTTCCAGCTCCTCAGCCAGGGGCGGAGGATAGGACCCTGAGGGAGGCTGTACAGTTGCTGACTACACTAGTAGCAGGTCAGGCTCGCAGACGCAGGCGGAGGGACGATGATGACGATGACAGGCGGGACAGCCTGAGAGTTCGGGAGTTTCTATTATGTGGCCCTCCAGAGTTTTTCGGGTCTAAGCCCGATGAGGACCCCCATGACTTTATTCGGGGGATGCGGCGCTCACTGGACTTAGTCAGGGCTTCAGAGACCGAGTCGGTCGAGCTGGTTTCGCACAGACTTCGAGATGTTGCTACCCACTGGTACGAGACTTGGGAGTTGTCTAGGGGAGAGGGTGCCCCCCCAGCCACTTGGGATCAGTTTGTGACAGCATTCACCCGCCACTTTCTGCCCCCAGAGTTACGACGGGAGCGAGCTGATCGGTTTTTACATTTGCAGCAGAGGGGTCGAAGCATTCGTGAATATAATTTGGAGTTTGATTCCCTGGCCCGGTATGCACCTGCCGTGGTAGCTGATATGTCTGATCGGATGCATAGATATGTTATGGGGTTGGATTGTTACCTGATTGACGGCTGTATGGCGGTGTCATTACAGACAGATATGGACATTGCCCGTCTACAGGCCTATGCCCAGGGGATGGAGAACCGGCATCGAGCAGATCGGCCCAGCCGAGAGTATGATGGGAGACGGCCCAAGAGGGCCAGATCAGCGGGGTATCCTGGAGATTCTCGGGGCGGGCAACCTCAGTATCAGTCCAGTGGATACTTCCCTCCGTTAGGCCTAGACACGCAGTCTACTAATAAGCGATTGGTTAGTGCGGGACCGTCTGGGGCCGGTCAGAGCCCCAGGGTGGCAGGTTCACAGGTATCCAGGGGTCCCAGCCAGGCCAGACCACCCAGGCCCCGTTGTTCTCATTGCGGGAAGTCTCATCCTGGGGAGTGCTATCGAGCGATTGGAGCTTGTTTTTCTTGTGGTGGTCAGGGACACTTTATGAGAGACTGTCCGCTGGCTAGCGGTTCTGGTAGTGTGGCTCAGCCGACAGGGTCAGCCGCCGGTTCATCATCTGCTCCATCTGTTGCACGCCCTGGAGGGCGAGGTATGCCAGTACCGGTAGGACGCGGTCGAGGCCGCGGTGGCGGTTCAGATTCTAGCGGTCCCTCGAACCGCATATACGCTTTGACTGGTCGGCGTGACCCAGAGGCATCACCAGACGCAGACCCAGGTATATTACTACCCTTTTTCTGAATGAATATGTGCAATGATAGGTCTGTATTCTAGTATTTTATGCGATGTTTTCTTTCTGCGTGTCAGTAAAAGTAGGGTAAGAATCTGAATCAATGAAAATATTCAAGGCGGCTATCTATGCATGTGGGGGGCGAATATAGGGAGTTTGGCAGGCTAAAATGAGAACCACATAGCTAGGAGAGCAAACGACCTATTTGGGTCGGAGTGGGACCCGCTACGAAAACTTCCCGAAAAAATTTGCTATGACACCGTTTGGCCCTAAAATTACGTGACAAAGGTCGTGCGGGGCAATTGATGGAATTATATCAGCCCTAGCGCGTCAAAATGCATGAAAGTTCCGGGGTTAAGCGTGCTCAAGCCAGAGCAATTCTGTGATGGGTGACCCCCTGGGAAGTAATGTAAAGTTTTTCATAAAGTGAGAGTATGATGAATATAAATAGAAATTTGGGGTAATCATAAGGTAAATAGAATGTGTGTGGAGTAATTAGTGCCCTTTCGGGAGTCGCGCAGAACGAGGCGGACTAAATGGGCAAAAAGAAAAGGGTACAACACCGCTTGGGAAATTGAACGAATTTGAATAACAGTCTGAGACGTTCGCCAGTAAGGTATTAGTAAATGTGTGTATGTGTGTGTGTGTATGATTTTCGTTTGGTGCCCATGTGGGTTAAGAGCCGAGACCCGGCAACTAATGTTGTGATAGACGAAAGGTTTTACTAAACCGAATACATGAAGCGAAGCGGGGGGCGACGATCCGAAAGTTGTCAAGGGATAGAAAATCCCTAAGTACATTATAACTCAGTTTAGAATGACGATGTCTGAAAGAGAAAATGAGTATGGAGGGTAGGAAAGATGGAAGGTAAGCAGTGTGAACAAGTGGAATCCTTGAAAGAGTCGATACGCGAGACGTAAGACAATTTGTGTGACAATTGGGCGAATAAGTTTACCAATAAAGGGGAAATTCTCATGAATTATTGGAGCCTTAATAGGAACGATTTGATTCTAATTCGACATTCTATCTGTTGTGCTTCTGCACTCCCGATTCCGATAAGGCTCTGTCTAGTACGCCTCTGTATTTTTGAGCTCGATTATGTTCCCGTCTGATGAATCTTTGTGCGTCTGATTCTGAATACGTTTCTGTCTGGCACACCTCTGTATGTCTGACTCTGGATATAAATCCGTCTGATATGCTTCTGTGCGTTTGATTTTGATCACGCGTATGTTCGATACATTTCGGTTTGTCTAATCACGACTCTGTATGATACAATTCTGTACATTTGATTCTGATTACGAATCCGTCTGATACGCCTTTGTACGTCTGACTCCGATCTCAGACTTGTCTGATATACTTCCGTACCTCTGATGTTGACTATGAATCCGTCCGATATGCTTATATGCGTCTGGCCCTAGTTCTGAATCTATTTGTCATGAAGTGTCTGGTATGAAGTAAAGTGAGATTACGACAATGTGGTAAGAAACTCAGCAGTGTAACAAAAAATGATATTGACTATGATGTCTGGAAAGCGTTCGTTTGTTATAAGAATATATCTTATGGTTCGATGATTACGAGGGGTATGAGAAAATAAATCAGGAAGGCGTTTGAATCAGTGATGTGAAAATTTCCCCATGACGTGGTGAAGGGGCCATGTCAGAAAATCAATAAAGGACATCTATAAAGAGAACCCTCCCGGAGTAGTGTGACACCCCATGAGGTCAATTCGACATTCGAGGACGAATGTTCTAAAGGGGGGGAGAATGTTATGTCCCGTGCTTTCGTATAATTGGAAATCGAGAAATAAACAAGACTTGTGTGTTATAAGGAAATATTTTTGATTTTGGTGAATATGACTATGTTGGTTGTGGAATCATTAATGTTAAGACATCGGGGAAGGCCGAGGGTAAATTTGGAATTTCAGAAATTAGTTTCGGGAATTGCAAAATGGGACGTTTTATGAATTGGGACAAGAGAATTTGAACATAAAATTGAGGCCCAAAGTGTGAAGTGGCCGGCCAAGTTGAGGTCCAAGCCCATTCTTTGCAAGTCATGTGCTATGCACATGACTTTAAGTGGATATATATCAAGGCATACTTTGGAAATTATCAAGAAATCATTCAAAACAAATACAAAAAAAATTGGAGAACACTCCATTGGAGCTCTCGGCCGAACAAGGGAAAAGGAGAAAAAAAATTCCATAGCCTTTGTTATTAATCCAAAAATCTTAGTTTCTACATAGTTGTGAAGTGCTCAAGACTCTCTTCAACGGGGTATAATTAGTTTGGCACAAAAACTACGTTTGCGACAAGTCGGGGTTTCAAGAAAAGGTGAGAATTCTTACACTTTTGTGTTATAGAATTGATATGAATGTGTTAAGGATTGAGAATAGACGAGAATCCCGTAACTTTGATGTGTGAATGAAGCCGTGGGTGTGTGTATATTTTGCAAAGTGGCCGTGTTCCCTTAGGAAGGAGAAATAAATGTGAATTGATCTTGCTTAGTTTGTTTAATGCGTCGTTGTGACCTTTATGTCATAAATGATTGATTGATGAATTGGATTGGCGTTGGAAAATGATTTCGGAACGTTATCGGAAAGTATATACCTTTGGTATATTTGTGTATATCATTGTATATCGTTGATGCTAAAGACTTTAAATGTGACATGTAGTTGATGTTAATGAATTCGGAATGAAACGACGCAAGTTAGAATGTTCGTCGTGACTTTTGATGTTTTGAATGAAATATGGAAAATAATGAAATTCGGGAACTTTCGTATATGGTTAGGAATATATTTGGGATGTGATTGAATGATCTTGAATGAGTAAATGAATATAATGATGTGGACATAGATTTGAAGTTTTGGAAGTTTAAATGAAAAGTTGCCAACTTAGGTAATAAGGTGGAACTTTGAAGCTAGAGTGGTTTGATTATGAATTGTGTTGTTGTTGATGTGTGGGTTGTTGTTGTTGATGTATTTTGAGCCGAGCTAAGTCTCGGGGGTGTTAGATTTATAGGGGAAATGCTGCCGAAATTTCGGTAGACAAAAATGAAGTTAATGGCATTTTTAAGCCTAAGAATCTCAATTGGTAACTTTGACCATTTGCAGATTTCAGAAGAAACGGGACTTGACTTTTGGGAGAGCATACGACGTCTGTAAGGTATGTAAAGCTTCCCACTTCTTCGTTTGGCATGTCTTAGTGTGATAGGCGAATATTGGAACTTCCGGAGCATTTCTGCTCCTCGAAACCCGATCCACAGAAAAGTTACTATTCATTCAATTCAATTGAAGCCTAAGGGCTCTATTTTGGCTAGAATGCCACCAATCGTCCGCAACCTATCGAAATGTGGTCGGGTAACTTGGAAATGATTATGTATGAACTTTTGGCCCCTAAATGTTCGTAAATTATGTTCGCCACCTCAATTTGACTCGAGGTGGACCCGCTAACCCCGAGACGCCCTATTTGTCTTATTGGGTTGTCCTTTTGAATAAAGTTTGATATGATACTTTCGGTTTTGGAACTTCCTCCTACGAGATATGTTTTGAATATTATGATATGCTAAGTTACGTTTTGAGCCATACGTAATATTTTGGAAACGTTTTGTGAAATGAAACTTTGTATCGACTAAGTATTCGATTATTTTGTACTATAAAATGACTTATGAGACTACTAAGTTTTGAAAGGCTATTTTGAAATATGAATTGCATTTGTTTGCTCACGACTCCGCTCGTGCCTTATTATGACTTCGTTCACCGGTTCCCGGGCCGGTTATAATTCGTGCGCCTTACAATAATTCGGCCGTATGCTGTGTTACGGTTCCCGAGGCTTCGCCATAGGGCCGGGTTCCGTTTGGAGTTATGCTGTGATATGGCTCGTGATGCGATACGCTCACCTATGTTTGTGTTTGTGTTCGGAGATACGGAGGTTTGAAACCTGCTGGTGTTATGTTGTGTGTGGCGCCAACGTCGGAGTGGCGACCACGTTCTTAAGCGTTTGCATGATTTCGTTTGCATTATGTATACGTATATGATTTTGATACGGATTTTGACATCCCGATATGTACTCCAGTTTGTTATCTGATTTGCTTTCAGTTTTGATCCATATTTCTGTACTCCGTGCTTTACATACTCAGTACATATTTCGTACTGACCCCCTTTCTTCGGGGGCTGCGTTTCATGCCCGCAGGTACAGACATTGGTGATCCTCCACTGTAGGCTTCACTTTCTGCTATTTTGGAGTACTCCTTCTGATCCGGAGTCCACTTTTGGTACAGACTTCTTTTGCTATGTATATGCTCTGTATATTTGACGATTTGGGTACGACGGGGCCCTGTCTCGCCATATGTCTTTGTTTTGAGTTCGTAGAGACCTGTAGTCATATATGTGGGGCGAGGGTCCTATATATGTTTGTTTGAGTTTGTTTTCTGGTCTTAAAGCGGTCCGTTTGTTTTGATGGCCCTAAATGGCCCTTATGCTTATGTTGCACTTTTGACCGGCGATGTCTATTCCGCCGCTCAGTTTGGATTCGATATGACATTTTGATTTGTGCGACCGCTTAAGACATATTTTGATATAAATACTGTTGATATGACTTTTATGAATTTTTGGAATATGCTCGGACTTGGCAAATGAATATGCGGTTTGGTCTGGGTACCCAGGTAGGGTGCCAGTCGCGGCCCACGGGGCTGGGTCGTGACACATATGCAAGCCGGCAAGGCTGCCACAATAAACAGAAATATCCACAACAAACTATATAGACACAGCTGATCATAATCTATATAAAACCCACACATACGTCTACAGACCTCTAAGAGTATCATCAGTGAAATATGACGGGACAGGGCCCCGCCGTACCCCTGGACAAACATATATATATATATATATATATATCAAAAGTTCTGTACCAAAAGTCTAGGCTCCGGAGCAATGGAGCTCTCCAAGACAGCTGAGTGGGGATCCTAAGCTGGAGGATCACCGAATCGAGTATCTACACCTGCGGGCATGAAAGGCAGCCCCCCCCCCCCTCGAAGAAAGGGGGTCAGTACGAGATATGTACTGAGTATATAAAGCATGGAACACAATAAAGAGGATCATGATTAAAATAGAAATTACAGGAGACAAGTATGACTTTCAAAATGCCAATACACTTGCCTTATAAAATGTGAAACATGCATATCAATATCATATATCATATCCGGCCCACTATGGGACTCGGTGAATAAAGTCATCACATACCATCGTTGGCGCCACAATCACATCATCATATCATTATATCAATATATATATATATATATATATATATATATATATATATATATATATTTATATATATATATATATATATATATATACTGTATCCCGACCTTCTAGGGAGGGACTCGGTGAACAATGCAGTGAAACTGTGCACAAAAACGTATCCTGGCCCAGGACTCAGTGAAAGATAAATTGAGGCATGCAAGAGCATAGTAGTGAGCAACCATATGCAAACTAAATCATATCTGAGACTCAATAGAACAATCAAAATGAACCATCATTGAAAATCAAGACAATAGTCATATCAAGCACCCTTCGAATGTCACTATGGATTATATCGAAATAGGACGGCTGAAATCATAAACACGTATCAAGACATAATGAAATAGGTTCTTGAAATCAAGAACATTAACCATCCTAATGTCTCTAAGAATAAGAACTTATACATTCGTCGTTTGTTCGTTTCATATGAATCATGCCAAAAGAAAGAAAGGATAACTTTACATACCTGTTATGGGTTAATTGTAATCAAGTTCGCTTCGTCGCCCCTTTAGCCTATTTAATATGAAAGTAGCGCTATTGTTAGTAAACTATACTTTCTAGCTTATAAATCTACAACCAATCACTTATAGGAATCATTCTTTAGTTCATACTTCCTTGATTAGGGTTTTGGTTAGTTAAGAACTTAACGGAAATTGGGCAGCATTTCCCCTATATAACTCGCCTAACCCGAATTTCTAATTAATCTCCTGTTATCACAGCAATACCAACAACAACAGTAATAGAAATATTCATATCATATCCTTACAATCTAGCCCATAAACAACTCAAACAACCCAATAACCTTTCTTAATCCTTTTCCAATCCAAATCATTAACATTTAAGATTATACACCAAACAGACCAACATACGTTTTGTATACGATACGTTATACACTTCTTTCTTCCAAATTTAGAAGCCATATCAACGACAACAAGACAACAATACGAACAACAACATATATACCTACTTATAATTATATTTCCATTCCTTTCCACAACCAAATCATTCTCGAATACAGTACAATTATAACCTTAAGCATCAAATTCTTTCACTTTCGTCACACGATCAATAACAACCATAACGACAACAACATCAAAATTAATTCACAATGTTTAAGTTAGAGCAGCCCCCTCACGGCCCAAACAGAAACTTAGCATCAACACACACAATTCTTTACATCCAATTTCACATTTACCAATTTATACAAAATCCAAACCACCTCTAAAACATGACATAAGAGAGTTACAACACATGTCCTGGGATAGAAACATAACCTGTATATATATATATATACCCTTGGCAGGTGCTATGCGTACTTAGCTTTCCTTTAAGAATCTTTCCTTGTTCATATACATATACATATAAAATAGGACATCTCATATTGCCGAGGCGTCGACAGCCGATCCATTTAACCATAAATATACACATCCCGCGTCCGGGCATCCCGCGTCCGAGACGATATCATATCATTTAATGCCAACTGATCAGGTGGATATGCGTTCATAACGCTCTGCCCTTACCTCCATTTCCCCCGTATACATATGCATATATCATGTACATATATCAACGTCTATAGCTCTCTAGCTCTTTTATCATATACATATACGTGTGTCATGTAGGTACATCAGCGTCTATAGTGCTCTGGTGCTTTTATCATATACATATACGTGTGTCATGTAGGTACATCAGCGTCTATAGCGCTCTAGCTCTTTCGTCATGTGCATATTTTAAAAATATATACGCATATCCTACATACATTTACATGTTACGTATCCTATAAACATATATCTCATATGCACGCAGGAGAGCCCAAAGAAGCATCATGTAGTCATCGGAGTGACGTAAAGTCGGTAACCTCCGATTACATTATAGAATACTCGTGATCGCTTTGTCTCACCTTGAAGGAACGAGTATTTTAAGGTGAGACTATCAACGGGGAATAATATTAAAGTAAACGTAGAATGAAATCGGGGCATCATAGATGACAGTTCATAGACTTTGAAATTTTTTAGAAAATAAAGTCATAGCTAGGAAATATAAATAAGATTCAAAAATTAGTTTATCATTTTCATGTTTACATAAGATACTTAGTTTAGTCATCTTAGTCATAGAGTCGTTCCGGTAGTACGTATCATAGGCATATTCTCTTATCTAACATCATTGTTATCATTATCGTCATGGAAGTGCCCTCGTTAGAGGAGTCATAGTATTTATCATTTGGTATTGAAATCGGGATCAAAGGTTCCCTTTGGATTCACTTCAAGTAAGTCAAGCAAGACTGTAAGGAAAAATCGGAGAGTAGCGGGCCCACCTCGGGCCGGATGGGGTGACGTATATGATTTACATATATTACGTGTCATGTCATTACTTGTGAGGGTCCTAGGGTAATCGGGTCCCACTTATGCAAGTTCTAGGGGTTTAAGAGGTCTTTCCATCATTTGCACACTTTCTAGTTCAATTCTATTGAACAAAAAGTGGAAAACTTTAGGTGCGGATTCCGGGGAACCGAGTTGTCCCCGAGGCTCGTACCCAACTTATTTCAACTAAGACATGCCATAGAAAGAAGGGTGAAGCCTTACATACCTCTTTCCGCTTCTTTTGCTATTCCGAATTCACGTTGCAATCTCGTCAAAATCTGCAAATTGGTCACATTTACCCAAACTTTCATTAGGGTACTTAGAGTTAGAATCTTAAGGAACCACTTGGATACCGAAATTTCGGCAGCACTTCCTCTGTAAATATACCATCCTCAACATTCAACATAGCCAAATTCTCATCAATCACAATCCGGGAATTCAAACCCGGCCAAACTATTAACATAATTCAACAATCACACTAAAAATTCACATATTCCATTCAAGGTGCATTCCAACACTTCAATTAACATTCTACATCCTTCAATACTCTCCAATTCCAATGAAACAACAATAACCTTATAATACATATATTCCAACAACATCATAGTAATACCATTACATGTCTTCCATACAAAAATATTATTTTCAATTTACACAAACTTCCAATTGCCAATACTTCACCAAACTTGTCAAGTCTTTATTTGCGATATAACATCTACAACACAATGATTAAGATATTAATTACAACTCGATCATTATTCTTTCACAACTCACCAATATACACGACTATACATCAAGTATACACGGCCACATATACAATGCACACTCACACGGCTCCAACATGTATACACCACTACAATCTCTCCAAACTCATTCAACTTCCATTTTCCACATATCATTCACAACAATAACAACAAAACACTAATTAAAATAATTGAAGCATGACTACGACACACATATATATATACACGGCCATATACTATATTTCTCTCCTTCATGAATTTCATCCATTTTAGCATACTACAACACATATAAACCATATATAACACATAAAACAAGATCAAAACTCACCTTTCTTCTTCAACTTCTCACTTGACTACAACTTGACAACTTGTATGATTTTGAATTTTTCTTGCTCCAAACACAACTCCACCTTGTTAATCACCCTTTACTTGGTAGAAAATGATTTTTGGAGAATTTTTGCAAATTTGTCTTGTGAACATTGCTCTTGGCCGAAATGGCCTTAAGTTTTTCTCCTCTCTCTTGTTCTTGCTTTTCTTGAAATTTCTAGAACATTATGTGGAATAAGATGACTTAGTCATCTTATTTATTGACCAAATTTTATTTAATATGGGCTTGGGCCATAACCATGGCCGGTTGGGCCTCACAAATTTTGGGCCTTATTATTTTTTTTGATTTTTTTGGGCCAACTCGGTTTGGTCCCGAGTTGGGCCTAGCCCACTGATCTTTCGACCTTAAAACGTTCATATCTCCTTGTACCGAAGTCACCTGGGCACCCACGACCTATGGTTGGAAAGCTAATTCAATTATCTACAACTTCTATATCTTGATACTTTTCCAAATTCCAAACTTATAATACCGTTTTTGCCCCTTGAAGTCAGATCACCGGAAAACGTTTTCTTAACAATATTCGTTTGGAGGACTTCCACTTTGATTTGGCCCAAGGGTCCTTCTTGAGTTGTGTTTAACTTCTCATATGTGATTCATATGAATTTTCAGATGTCCCAAAAAAAATCTCGATGTGTGGGTCCCACCTCAGCAATTAATCTGACGTTCAAAAATACGGGATATAACATTCTCCCCCCCCCCCCCCTTTAGAACATTCGTCCTCGAATGTTAAACTGGCCTCATAGTGTATCATAATACTTCGGGGAGGTCTCCTTCGTAGACATCTCACATGTCGCTTAGGTCGCTTTTATGTCGTAAGTTCATTAAGTAAGCTCCGAACGTTGGCCCCACGTAAATAAGTCCCCTTTCTGTCACGCTTTCTCCTCTTCCGTTAGTCTTGTCCGTCTCAGCCTACATGACTTTTATAGGGTTTGTAACCACTCCACACACTCTAATTTACATTGGACTACCTAGTTTCACATTCGTCTCTTGTTCCCACATTTGTGAAAATTTTAGCATATTTCCCAGGGGGTCACCCATCATGGAATTGCTCCCACCTGAGCACGCTTAACCCAAAAGCTTCACTGAAATTCGGTGCCTTGATGCCGATATTTTCGCGTAAGCTTCCTCACATGACCTTTACTGCATGCTCTGGAGCAAGTCAAAGTCTTACAGTTCCCAAAACATTTTCGTAACACGTCCCTTCTTTTGTAATTACCGTTTTACCCTTTTGGTTCCCGATGTTCACCTTCCGCCTGTGTGTATGACCACCTCCTAGCTTGGGCTTCCAGATTCCCGATTATAGTAATCGCACCTTCGTCTTCATGCCAAACCCATAACCTTTCTGGAACAACGCATCTCACCTATTGCCGGTTTGCAATATTTCCTTTCCACGCGCCTTCCTGTTAGGCGTATCCATTCTTACGGAATCTTCTTTACCATTCCTACTCTTCACAGTCTGTACGTAACAAATATCAATAATACTTCACAGAACATGCGGCTATATATCATATTCCCACCGTCCAGGACTTCCAGTTCCGAGTAACAGAACAATTATCCAGGCTTACCTTTGTAACTTGCCATCTCGTCACTTGTCTTCTTTCGTCACCACTAGGCGTCTACGAAAATCGACGGTTAGTATAAGGAATCTTATTTCTTATGACTGGGCTCTATCGCACGATCTGAGACAGAAAGAAGGTCAACATTTCCTAGATGCCTTGTAGCCTCCTGTGTATAAGTGTGGCGCGTAACACACCCATAAACAAGACTCTACTGGACACGGCTCGTAGACAAACTCCTAGGACCGAACTGCTCTGATACCACTTCTGTCACGACCCGTGTAGGGGCCGTGACGAGTACCCGATACTTGTACCGAGCACCCCTTGTCTATCGTTTTACCTTTACCTCTTAGCAAGCCATGTAAACAGAGCCATTTTTTTTTTGAACATTAACATTAGCGGCGTCATTCTGAACATAGACTAATAAACTTCGTTATCACTTATACATCAACATTAACATGCCAAAACACCATATATCTAACTGTACTTAACTGACTGTACATAACTGTCTACGAGCCTCTAGACGTAGTACACTTATACATAGAAAGGGCTGAGTACTGCCGTGCCCGAATATATATACACAAAATAGTACCAAGGAAGTGAGGCTCCGGAATAACTGGAGCACTGTCAACACTGCTGGTAGAGCTTCTAAGGATCAAATCCGCCTGTCTGCTGACCTACGCGGCATGAAACGCAGCGTCCACAAGAAGGGACGTCAGTACGAATAGTGTACCGAGTATGTAAGGCATGAATAGTAATATACAGAAAATATGAATCATGTATAATGACATAAGAGAGTTACAACACATGTCCTGGGATAGAAACATAACCTGTATATATATATACCCTTGGCAGGTGCTATGCGTACTTAGCTTTCCTTTAAGAATCTTTCCTTGTTCATATACATATACATATAAAATAGGACATCTCATATTGCCGAGGCGTCGGCAGCCGATCCATTTAACCATAAATATACACATCCCGCGTCCGGGCATCCCGCGTCCGGGACGATATCATATCATTTAATGCCAACTGATCAGGTGGATATGCGTTCATAACGCTCTGCCCTTACCTCCATTTCCCCCGTATACATATGCATATATCATGTACATATATCAACGTCTATAGCTCTCTAGCTCTTTTATCATATACATATACGTGTGTCATGTAGGTACATCAGCGTCTATAGCGCTCTGGTGCTTTTATCATATACATATACGTGTGTCATGTAGGTACATCAGCGTCTATAGCGCTCTAGCTCTTTCGTCATGTGCATATTTTAAAAATATATACGCATATCCTACATACATTTACATGTTACGTATCCTATAAACATATATGTCATATGCACGCAGGAGAGCCCAAAGAAGCATCACGTAGTCATCGGAGTGACGTAAAGTCGGTAACCTCCGATTACATTATATAATACTCGTGATCGCTTTGTCTCACCTTGAAGGAACGAGTATTTTAAGGTGAGACTATCAACGGGGAATAATATTAAAGTAAACGTAGAATGAAATCGGGGCATCATCGATGACAGTTCATAGACTTTGAAATTTTTTAGAAAATAAAGTCATAGCTAGGAAATATAAATAAGATTCAAAAATTAGTTTATCATTTTCATGTTTACATAAGATACTTAGTTTAGTCATCTTAGTCATAGAGTCGTTCCGGTAGTACGTATCATAGGCATATTCTCTTATCTAACATCATTGTTATCATTATCGTCATGGAAGTGCCCTCGTTAGAGGAGTCATAGTATTTATCATTTGGTATTGAAATCGGGATCAAAGGTTCCCTTTGGATTCACTTCAAGTAAGTCAAGCAAGACTGTAAGGAAAAATCCGAGAGTAGCGGGCCCACCTCGGGCCGGATGGGGTGACGTATATGATTTACATATATTACGTGTCATGTCATTACTTGTGAGGGTCCTAGGGTAATCGGGTCCCACTTATGCAAGTTCTAGGGGTTTAAGAGGTCTTTCCATCATTTGCACACTTTCTAGTTCAATTCTATTGAACAAAAAGTGGAAAACTTTAGGTGCGGATTCCGGGGAACCGAGTTGTCCCCGAGGCTCATACCCAACTTATTTCAACTAAGACATGCCATAGAAAGAAGGGTGAAGCCTTACATACCTCTTTCCGCTTCTTTTGCTATTCCGAATTCACGTTGCAATCTCGTCAAAATCTGCAAATTGGTCACATTTACCCAAACTTTCATTAGGGTACTTAGAGTTAGACTCTTAAGGAACCACTTGGCTACCGAAATTTCGGCAGCACTTCCTCTGTAAATATACCATCCTCAACATTCAACATAGCCAAATTCTCATCAATCACAATCCGGGAATTCAAACCCGGCCAAACTATTAACATAATTCAACAATCACACTAAAAATTCACATATTCCATTCAAGGTGCATTCCAACACTTCAATTAACATTCTACCTCCTTCAATGCTCTCCAATTCCAATGAAACAACAATAACCTTATAATACATATATTCCAACAACATCATAGTAATACCATTACATGTCTTCCATACAAAAATATTATTTTCAATTTACACAAACTTCCAATTGCCAATACTTCACCAAACTTGTCAAGTCTTTATTTGCGATATAACATCTACAACACAACGATTAAGATATTAATTACAACTCGATCATTATTCTTTCACAACTCACCAATATACACGACTATACATCAAGTATACACGGCCACATATACCATGCACACTCACACGGCTCCAACATGTATACACCACTACAATCTCTCCAAACTCATTCAACTTCCATTTTCCACATATCATTCACAACAATAACAACTAAACACTAATTAAAATAATTGAAGCATGACTCCCACACACATATATATATATACACGGCCATATACTATATTTCTCTCCTTCATGAATTTCATCCATTTTAGCATACTACAACACATATAAACCATATATAACACATAAAACAAGATCAAAACTCACCTTTCTTCTTCAACTTCTCACTTGACTACAACTTGACAACTTGTATGATTTTGAATTTTTCTTGCTCCAAAAACAACTCCACCTTGTTAATCACCCTTTACTTGGTAGAAAATGATTTTTGGAGAATTTTTGCAAATTTTCTTGTGAAAATTGCTCTTGGCCGAAATGGCCTTAAGTTTTTCTCCTCTCTCTCTTGTTCTTGCTTTTCTTGAAATTTCTAGAACATTATGTGGAATAAGATGACTTAGTCATCTTATTTATTGACCAAATTTTATTTAATATGGGCTTGGGCCATAACCATGGCCGGTTGGGCCTCACAAATTTTGGGCCTTATTATTTTTTTTGATCTTTTTGGGCCAACTCGGTTTGGTCCCGAGTTGGGCCTAGCCCACTGATCTTTCGACCTTAAAACGTTCATATCTCCTTGTACCGAAGTCACCTGGGCACCCACGACCTATGGTTGGAAAGCTAATTCAATTATCTACAACTTCGATATCTTGATACTTTTCCAAATTCCAAACTTATAATACCATTTTTGCCCCTTGAAGTCAGATCACCCGAAAACGTTTTCTTAACAATATTCGTTTGGAGGACTTCCACTTTGATTTGGCCCAAGGGTCCTTCTTGAGTTGTGTTTAACTTCTTATATGTGATTCATATGAATTTTCAGATGTCCCAAAAAAAATCTCGATGTGTGGGTCCCACCTCAGCAATTAATCTGACGTTCAAAAATACGGGATATAACATAAGTAGTCCTGACTGGAAGAAAATGGGCTGATTTTGTCAGCCTATCTACAATAACCCATATAGAGTCATACTTCTGTGGAGTGCGAGGTAAACCTGTGATGAAGTCCATATTAATTAACTTCCATTTCCAGGTTGGGATCTCTATCTCCTGTAATAACCCACCAGGCTTCTGGTGCTCTACCTTCACCTGTTGACAATTCCAGCACTGAGCAACAAACTCTACTATAGCCTTTTTCATGCCATCCCACCAATACAAACATCTGAGGTCATGATACATCTTCGTCGACCCTGGATGAACAGAATAATTGGCATAGTGTGCCTCTCCCATAACCTGTTGCCGTAACGCTGCAACCTCAGGTACACATAGTCTGCCTTCATATCGTAACACGCCATCAGGTGTAACTTTGAACGGGGTCTCCTCCTTTTGAAGAGTTGTATCTCTATACCGTGCTAGAACAGGGTCCTCGTACTGGTGCCTCTTTACCTCTTCAATGATAGAGGATTCAGCGACTTCTCGAATAGAAACTCCACCATTTCCGGAATCAGCCAAACAGACACCAAGGCTAGCTAGTCGGTAAATCTCACGAACTATCCCCTTCTTTTCTAGTTGCACATCTTTCAAGCTACCCATAGATTTATGGCTAAGAGCATCTTCTATAACATTTGCTTTCCTTGGATGGTATAGGATATCAACATCATAATCCTTCAGCAACTCTAACCACCGCCTCTGTCGCACATTCATCTCTTTCTGCTTAAAGATATATTGGAGACTCTTATGATCCGTATAAACATCAACGTGAACCCCATATAAGTAATGCTTCCATATCTTCATAGCATGAATTACCGCTGCTAACTCCAGATCGTGATTAGGATAATTCCTTTCGTGTTTTCTGAGCTGTCGGGAAGCATAAGCTATAACCCTGTCGTGCTGTATCAATACACAACCTAGCCCCACACCTGAAGCATCACAATAAATAACATAGCCATCTGGTCCCTCTGGAAGAGTTAAGACTGGAGCCGTAGTTAGCTTGTCTTTCAACAACTGGAATCTTCGCTCACATGCGTCAGTCCACTGGAACTTAGCTGCCTTCTGAGTTTTCCTTGTTAAAGGCGCTAAAATTGAGGCAAACTTCTCTACGAATCTCCTATAATATCTTGCTAGCCCCAGAAAGCTACGTACCTCCGTAGGTGTCGTAGGTCTAGGCTAAGTTTTTACAGCCTCAATCTTCTGTGTATCGACCCGAATACCATCAGCTTCAACAATATGCCCCAAAAATGCCACTGAAGTGAACCAGAATTCGCATTTAGAGAACTTAGCATATAACTTCTGGTGCTGGAGCACCCTAAGTACCGTCCTCAAATGATCTGCATGCTCCTCTTCTGAATGTGAATAGACCAGAATATCATCGATAAATACAATCGCGAACATATCTAGGAATGGTTTGAACACTTGGTTCATTAAATCCATAAATACCGCTGGAGCATTGGTCAGTCCGAAAGACATCACTCTGAACTCATAATGCCCGTATCGAGTCCAGAATGCAGTCTTGGGAATATCTGCCTCCTTCACCCGCACCTGATGATAGCCTGACCGCAAATCTATCTTCGAAAAGTATTTAGCACCCTGCAGCTGGTCAAATAAATCATCAATCCTGGGGAGGGGATATCTGTTCTTTATTGTTACTTTATTCAGCTGCCTATAATCAATACACATCCGCAGCGATCCATCTTTCATTCTCACAATAATACCAGTGCTCCCCTAGGTGATGTGCTAGGCCTGATGAAGCCCTTTTCTAATAAGTCTTTCAGTTGCTCCTTTAACTCCTTCAATTCTGCAGGTGCCATTCTGTAAGGAGGAATAGATATGGGCTGATTATCTGGCAGTACATCTATAGTACACTCTATTTCCCACTCAGGAGGAAGGCCTGGAAGTTCATCTGGGAATACATCTGGAAATTCATTAACTATTGGCACTGATTGAAGAGTCGGTACTTCTGCTTTCAAGTCATGCACCCGAACCAGATGATAGATATACCCCTTTCTAACCATCTTCCTTGCCTCGAGGTATGAAATAAACTTACCCCTCGGCGATGCTGTATTCCCCATCCACTCTATAACCGGCTCCCCTAGGAACTGAAATCAGACTGTCTTTTCTCTAAAATCAACGTTAGCAGAACAAGAAGCTAACCAGTCCATACCCATAATAACATCAAACTCCACCATATCTAACTCTATCAGATCTGCCACGGTATGACGACTATATATAATCACCGAACAATTTCTATATACTTGCTTTGCTATAACAGAATCTCCTACCGGTGTAGCTACCTCAAATGGTTCTATCAACTCAGGCTCTATTCCGATTCTACCAGCAACAAAGGGAGATATATATGATAAGGTGGAGCCTGGATCTATCAATGCATATACATCCCGAGAGAAAATCGATAATATAACTCTAACCACATTCGTGATGCCCCCTGATCCTGTCTACTAGCCAAAGCATATATGCGGTTCGAAGGACCGCTAGAACTGGAAGCTCTGCCACGACCTCTGCCACGGCCTGCTGGTGTCTGAATACCCTGCCCCATAGGACGCATAGCCACGGAAGAAGATGAACCAGCAACCGACCCAGTAGGCTGAGCCACACCACCTGGGTACCTCCATACGGGCACTCTCTCATAATATGGCCTTAAAGGCAGCAAGAAAAACAAGCACCTATAGAACGACGACATTCCCCAGAGTGGAGCTTACCACACCGGGAACACCGTGGCAAAGGTAGCCTCGACTGACTCAAACCTCTGTGCATCTGCGAACCCGAAGCTCTAGAGCTCTGACCGGCTCCTGAATACACTGTGCTGTCAAATCTCCTACCTGGGAACTATGGGGGTGCACTCTGTGCTGGCTGGGAAGAATATCTAGTATACTGCTGAGGCTGCCTGCCTCGAAAGTCACCAGGATAACCAGCCGATCTAGCCCTCTTATACTGGCCTCTATCGTAATCTCTATCTGGCTGACGCTCTCTGTGTCGATCCTCTACCCCCTGTGCATATGCCTGTACTCGAGCAATATCCATACCTGGCTGAAGATCCACCGCCATACAACCATCAATCAAATAACGATCCAGTCCCATCACATAACGATGCACTCTATCAGCCATATCAGCTACAATAGTAGGTGCATATCTGGCCAACGAATCAAACTCAAGACTATAATCTCGAACACTCCTGCCATTCTGCCTCAGATGTAAGAATCTATCAACTCTAGCTCGCCTCATCTCTGGAGGCAGGAAGTGGCCAAGGAAGGCCTCCACAAACTCATCCCAAACTGCTAGAGGAGCATCTTCGCCCCTAGATAACTCCCACGACTCATACCAATTAACAGCTACATCACACAACCTATACGAAGCCAACTCAACATACTCAGTCTCAGAAGCCTTGATTATTCTCAACGGACGCTGCATCTGCCGAATAAACTCCTGCGGATCGTCCTCGGGTTTTGACCCGAAAAATTCTGGAGGATTACAACTTAAGAAGTCACAAGCCCTCAAACTGTCATGTGTATCTGCATGGTCAACTCCTAGTCCATACATGCGAGCCTGCCCTGCCACTAATCTGGTCAACAACTGAACTGCATCTCCAATGGCCCTATCCTCCGCCCCTGGCTGAGGAGCTGGAGGCTCAGGTACTGGGCCTCAGGGGTTGGCGGTGGAGCTGCCCCCTGATCTGGAGCTGCTGCTACTCTAGGGTCCTCTAGTAGTGGCGGTGTAGTAGAACTCGCCGACTGAAGCACAATCTCAGGCATAAGCTGGGCACAGGCCCTAGTGACTCTCCGGGTCTGGCTAGTATCTCCTGCTACCAATTTGCCCTTCTGGGCAGCTGTCGCTTTCTTTGGAGGCATAGCATAACAATCTGTTAGGGAGGGATTATCTTGATAATACAGCTCTATCGCACGATCTAGGATAAGAAGGAAATATAATATCCTAAATGTCATATAGCTTCCTGTTTATAGATGTGGTGCACAACACACCGATAAACAAGACTCTACTAGACACGGTCTGTAGAAACTCCGAGGATGAACCGCTCTGATACCACTTTTGTCACGACTCAGCCCCGAGGCCATGACTACTACCCGAGTTAGACACTCGTATACGTACATGTTAGACATAGTCAGGTTGACACTATAGACAATATGGGAATTGACAAAGACCTAAACGTTCACAATGTCACATATCATGATAATCTGTCTCCTGAGGAGTCACAACCAATCACAACGTAATAAAATACCCAAGCCGACAAGGCTGCCACTATATATCATTATAATACACAAGCCGACAAGGCTGCCACTACATGTCAATATACTACGCAAGCCGACAAGGCTGCCACTACATATCGATACCATATGCAAGCCGGCAAGGCTGCCACAACAAACAGAAATATCCACAACAAACTATATAGACACAGCTGATCATAATCTATATACAACCCAAACATATGTCTACAGACCTCTAAGAGTATCATCAGTGAAATATGACGGGACAGGGCCCCGCCGTACCCCTGGACAAACATATATATATATATATATCAAAAGATCTGTACCAAAAGTCTAGGCTCTGGAGCAATGGAGCTCTCCAAGATAGCTGAGTGGACATTCTAAGCTGGAGGATCACCGAATCGAGTATCTGTACCTGCGGGCATGAAACACACCCCCCCCCCCAAAGAAAGGGGGTCAGTACGAGATATGCACTGAGTATATAAAGCATGGAATACAATAAAGAGGATCATGATTGAAATAGAAATTACAGGAGACAAGTATGACTTTCAAAATACCAATACACTTGCCTTATAAAATGTGAAACATGCATATCACATACCATCCTTGGCACCACAATCACATCATCATATCATATATATATATATATATATATATATATATATATATATATATATATATATATATATATATATATATATATACACACACACCGTATCCCGACCCTCTAGTGAGGGACTCGGTGAACAATGTAGTGAAACTGTGCACGAAAACGTATCCTGGCCCGGGACTCAGTGAAAGATAAATTGAGGCATGCACGAGAAGAGTAGTGAGCAACCATATGCAAACTAAATCATATCTGAGACTCAATAGAATAATCAAAATGAACCATCATTGAAAATCAAGACAATAGTCATATCAAGTACCCTTCGAATGTCACCATGGATTATATCGAAATAGGACAGCCAAAATCATAAACACGTATCAAGACATAATGAAATGGGCTCTGGAAATCAAGAACATTAACCATCCTAATGTCTCTAAGAATAAGAACTTATACATTCGTCGTTTGTTCGTTTCATATGAATCATGCAAAAAGAAAAAAAGGATAACTTTACATACCTGTTATGGGTTAATCGTAATCAAGTTCGCTTCGTCGCCCCTTTAGCCTATTTAATATGAAAGTAGCGCTATCGTTAGTAAACTATACTTTCTAGCTTATAAATCTACAACCAATCATTTATAGGAATCATTCTTTATTTCATACTTCCTTGATTAGGGTTTTGTTTAGTTAAGAACTTAACGGAAATCGGGCAGCATTTCCCCTATATAACTCGCCTAACCCAAACTTCTAATTAATCTCCTGTTATCACAGCAATACCAACAACAACAGTAATAGAAATATTCATATCATATCCTTACAATCCAGCCCATAAACAACTCAAACAACCCAATAACCTTTCTTAGTCCTTGTCCAATCCAAATCATTAACATTTAAGATTATACACCAAACAGACCAACATACGTTTTGTATACGATACGTTATACACTTCATTCTTCCAAATTTAGAAGCCATATCAACGACAACACGACAACAATATGAACAACAACATATATACCTACTTATAATTATATTTCCATTCCTTTCCACACAACCAAATCATCCTCGAATACAACACAATTATAACCTTAAGCATCAAATTCTTTCACTTTCGTCACACGATCAATAACAACCATAACGACAACAACATCAAAATTAATTCACTATTTTTAAGTTAGAGCAGCCCCCTCACGGCCCAAACAACAACTTAGCATCAACACACACAATTCTTTACATCCAATTTCACATTTACCAATTTATACAAAATCCAAACCACCTCTAAAACATGTTAGAAAGAATTAAATCTTACCTTATCAAGCTTGGCTCCTTAACATTGCTGCCCTCAATGATTCAATTCACGTTGCAATCACTTTAAATACTTAGAACTCTTTAGAAATTCAATCTCCCTTCATTAGATTTTAGGCTAGGCCAAGATAGCCAGAGCCGAGAGCTTCTTCCTCTCTCTCAACTCCACTTCTCTCTCTAATTCAATTGAAGTTAGAAATTATGATCAATGAGGCATGTTTGTGACTCATATATGCAGCCCCTATGATTTACACTTGCCCACATAATGAATCATCCATTATATATATATATATATATATATATATATATATATATATATATATATATATATATATATATATATATATATATATATATTTAAAGAATTCGGTGGGGCCCACTTAATATGCTAATTAGGCTAATTAATCCCTAAATCGCCACTTAATAATCTAATCATGGTTAATTAATTCCTAATCTCGACTAATATTTCTATACTAATTTAAATTTACAAGCAAGTCGTGCCATATTAAAAGTTGGGATTAAAAGTCGTTGTCTCATATCCCAAAAATAATCTCGTCCTTAAACTTATGTCGATTAGCTTACGAATAATCCAATGTACAAAAATACGGAATATAACAGCCCCGATAGTGTCGAAATGTTTCTCTCGGATGCATATGTATGTTATAAAAGTATGAATGCTATGTTGTGACACCGAACCTATATGGTCGGGTGATATCTATTGCGGGCACAACACTGCAGTTGGGTACGTATAACACTGAGCCTTGGTAGGGCCAGGTACGGATACCACTGAGCCTTGGTAGGGCTAGGTACGAACAACATTGAGCCTTGGTAAGGCCAAGTACGGACAATACTAAGCCTTGGTAGGGCCAGGTACGCATAACACCAAGCTTTATTATAGCTGGGTACGTAAGACACCGAACCTATATGGTCGGGTATGATACTACTATGTATTCAAATGTATGAAAAGCCAGAGGACATGTATGTGATATTGTCGAGCCACTATATGGCCGAATACGGATAATGTTTAATGTGTGTGAGCAGATACGGTACTATGATATATATGATACGATGATGTATGCGCTATGATGATACATGTACTATGATTATATATGATATAGGCATGAAAGGTATCCACCCTTAAAAGTTACGTAGGTTATATCTTCATCTTATGTCTTATGATTTCTCTGTTATGTTCATTTCATTCATGCCTTACATACTGAGTACAATATTCGTACTGACGTCCATTTTCTTCGGACGCTGTGTTCATGCCCACATGTAGACAGGTAGGTGGCCCAGATTTATAGAAGCCGATAAGTAGACTTTTGAGAGCACTCCATTATTCTGGAGGTGCCGTTAATTTACTATTTTGTGTACATATATGTTTTGGGCACGACGGGGTCCTATCCTGTCCATACGTCTAGTACTCTAGTAGAGGCTCGTAGATACGTATGTGTAGGTAGCATGGTCTCACAATGTCCCTATTGTATGTACATTATTTTGATAGCCGAAAGGCTTATGCATATCAAGGTAATTATGTATCCAAATGCAAAATATTTTTCCTATGATTTGAGTATAAGATTAATGAATGAACGCTTGATGTGTACGATGGGTAATGCTATGAGCGGTGCTCGGTGGTTAGCCCCGGGTACCCATCATGGCCCCTAGTCGGGTCGTGACAAAAGTGGTATCAGAGCGGTCCAGTCCTAGGAAGTGTCTACGAGCCGTGTCTAGTAGAGTCTTGTTTATAGTGTGTTGCACGCCACACTAATAGACAGGAGGCTACAGGGCATTTAGGAAAAATGACCATTTTTTCATCTCTAAGATCGTGCGATAGAGCTAAGCCATAGGAAATGAGATTCCGTGTACTAACCCTGATTGCAGCAGAAGAACGGTATTGACAGAAGAAAGTGATTGATGACATTGAAATTTACGTAGGTAAGCCCCTTCGTTGAGGCTACGTTATCGGAATATGTATTTATATGATAATGAATTGGTTGTGATAGAGGTAAATCAATGTAAGTACAACAGAGGAATTGATTAAATGTGTCTCTTGATGATAAGTTCAGTTATAAGTTTGTGAACTAAACAAATTGAATGAATCAGAACAAAGGTAAGCGACGGTACGAAAGATGTGTGTGTCGATTAAGGTAAGAATATTGAGGTATGATTGAAATGTAAAGCTAAGGGATGAAAGGGAAAGTAAATAGGAAGGGATAACAGACCAGACCACTAAAGGATCAGGTACATCCCGAAGTGTGATATATGAGGTAATTTTCGACATTTTTGTGCTTTTACTTGAAAGTGGGAGCCCTGTGTGGTTGAGGTATGTCATATGTATATATTAGCTCGGTGAGGCATTGTCGGTATTTGCTGCGTGCAGGTTTTAGGCTAGTAAGAAATATAAAGGAAACTCCGCCGAAATTTTCCTAGAATCTAAAGGAGATAAGATATAAGCTTGTAGTATGTCCTAACAGGAAAAGATGTTGTGCAAAAAGTAATGGCAGGACGAGATTAAGTTAGGAGTATCGTTGACAACTACAAGAGATGAGTTAAATGTTGTTGAATTGATAGTAACGGTAATTATGAGATCAACATTGATATGGTAAAGAGATATACTAGAGTAAATTAGGGAGACTGATAGTACTAAAATATGACATAGAAAGAGAAAAGGGTAACTCCAATAGAGTGTGATACGAGAGTATTTATTGGATGGATAAGCACAAGTAAGATACGACAAGTTTATTAGCAAAATAGAGTAACAACATGAATGAGACAGTGGTATGAAATACAAAGGGGTATCCATTGGTAAAACAACTTATATGGTAAGTGTAATAGGGCTAATTAGAAAGAGTAACAGGTTGAGTATGCTTACTTCGGAAGGTTTATTCTATTTTACGAGCAAGCTTGCGAACGAGGTAAAGAAGTGGCACTCTGTAGCGTTGATTATGATCAAGATATAATGAAAGCGTGGCAAGCACTGTAATACAATGTAAGTAAAGTATAGTGAGGAAACGACTAAAGATGTGACATGTTCTATATGAATAAAGAATGAATGAAAGTGTAAAACCAGCAAGCAAGCCATGGGGCAGTAGATAAGAAAGCATGTATGACTTTGTTAGAAAAATCCAGCATAGAGGTTTCGCAAAGACATAAATGATAGCAAGCAAACTTGAAAAAGGAATCAGAGAAACGTGATATGGCAAAGTAGTAGTAGTTTGTGATTTTTATAATCGAGAGCATGAGTGTTATCTTTAGCTGGATATAAAATACCAAGACTACGGAAAGATGAATACCGAAATAGGACGATTATTAGGAAAAGGATCAACATAATAAGGATGAGAAGGGATGATCAGAATGAACAGAATAGTTTTGGAAGCGAAGAATGGATTGTACAAAAGTAATATATTTTAAAGAACAAAGCAGTATTGAGTTAAGAACAAGATTCCTTGTGCGAGGAATAAAGGATTGATTATAAAAAGGGAGGTAATAAGATAAATCGAGGAGGAAAGAATGTAAAGGAATAAGTATGAGTATACAAAGAAAAGGAAATATGCGAAGTACGCGCACTTAAGAAGTAGTCGTGATATGATTAAAGGAAGAGGAATCCCCTACGAATATCCTATACCAAGTTAGAACGAGTAAAGTATATGAAGTAATGAGTTGAAAAGAAAAAGGTGGCCATGAGTTATGAGTTTAACCGACGACCATAAAGCGATAGAGCAAAGCTATTATCAACGACAAATACAATATGATTATGATTGGTTTTGAAATCAATGTTGAGTGTAACACAAGAGTAAAAGAGTATGAGGCATAAGGGGAATTAGTTGCGCATGAGACTTAGGCCCTGGAAAAGAAAAATGACGTTACAAGTGAACTTTGAGCACCGAAGAAGAGGGCAAGTGGCATTGCATGGATGGTATGCATAACTAGACATACTACTATTGTGAGCATCCCTATGGGACAAAAGTTGTTAGTTGGAGCGGATTTAGACATTGACTCATAACTACCAGATGAGCTAAGTAAAATACATCCTTGTTCGGTTTGCTATGTCGGTTGTATTAGTTGATTACAAAAACTGCAAGATGAGCATGTTAATACTTCACACATGAATTATCATAGCTATAGATTATGGGAAATGGCATGAATAAGATGTAGTATAGTAAGGGATATATGAATTCTAGATTTGAAGGTGAGGCAACGGATTTGAGAATGGTACAAGTAGAACCCTTAAAGGGGGGAAGCGAGTAAAGAGAATACAAGTGTAGAGATTGAAACGATGGACCTTAAGATGTGACAGATATAGACTCTAAAACAAAGAGAGAGAGTTGCGCAGAAATGAGTCAAATAACTAGTAAATAACCGAACACAAATTGAGCAGGTATCTGAGATTGTACTGGAAATCATTCGCGAAGACCTTGAACCATGTGACATTGAGAGCAAATAACTCAAGGGATATTGTAAAAGATAGCGATGCTATATTAGAATAGTGGCAAAGGCACTAACGGTAGAGTCGTTGTTAATGATATTGCGATTTATAAGCGACAATTAAGAAAGGGACCTAAGGTTTTCTATCGTAGAACATAAGATATGATAATCAAGGGAAAAATCAAGGAAGGAAGAGAGCATGACGAGATAAGTTACTACAGATAGACAAAAGAGTTTTGGTATGTATGACACCGAGCCTTGCCGTGGCCGGGTATGCGAAAACCACCGAACCTTCAAGGTCGGGTATGCTATGGACATGAATATGGACACGAATATGTATACGGATATGGATACATGTATATGTATAGACGTGTATGTACCCGAATCACGCAAGAACGATTATGTCACTTGCAAGTATTTATTCGTCGCCAATGAAACCAATTGGGTACTTAAAAAGAGGAGTAAGAGGTGAACAAGAATAGTGTAGTCATGATATTCCGGGTCAGTTGAAGGAAAATATATGGTAAATTGAGTTGAAATGTTGATTCGGGATTATCGTTAAGGATAAATAGGACAATTACTCTGAATAGGATATAAGTACATGTTATATGTTTCCTACATTAGCCCTAGGGTGTGACAACTTACGAATGCAATAAGATCACTGAATGAAGGGGAAGCTTAGTCCCCGATACATTAGGCCTTATGAGATTGTGCGCAAAATAGGCAAAATGGCTTATGAATTAGATTTACCTCCTGATTTGGAGTCAGTTCACCCAGTTTTCCATGACTCGATGCTTCATAAATATGTTGGAGATCCTACTAGGATCATGCCAATAAATGATGTTCAAATGACAAAAAAGGTTGATTTATGAGGAGGTACCCATTGCCATATTAGATAGGCAAGTACGGATGCTTCGAAATAAAGAAGTGGCCTCAGTTAAGGTCTTATGGCAAAATAACAACCGAGAAGAAATGACTTAGGAAGCGGAAGAAAATATGAAATCCAAGTATCCGCACTTATTTCAGCCCCCGGAAGACATCCAAGACAAAACATCAAGATTATGACGTAAGTATGCTCTCCCTTTATGCATACGGGTCGTGTGTGGCCAAACTATAGTGTTATTATGTTGTGGCCCTGTGAGGCACTGCTATTATGGGTTAGGATGGTAGTGTCATATTACAGGGGAAACTCTGGCGAAATTTTCGTAGAATCCCTGATAGCTTAACATTCGAGGACGAATGTTTTTAAAGAGGGGGGGGGGGGGGGGGGAAGAATGTTACACCTCGAAAAAAATTTCGTTAACGTACAATGAATAGTCTAACGAAGGGCATGAGGTATACGATGTTTTGATAAGTAATAATTATCATTTGATGATCCTAATTGAGATGTCAAAAACATTCGAAGTAAGAGAAGAAAGTTTTCCAAGAAAGACAAGGTATACGTTATGTATTGAGAAGGATTTACGAGTACCGAGTTAGTGATGGCTTAAGGATGTTTTGGGAGAAGAGTTATAACGTCCCTTAGATTGGTAATGAGGTGTTAAACAAGTATTAAGAAGGTACCATAAGGATTGGAGATCAAACGAGTCGACGAGAAAGAGTTCGGAAAAAGTTGGGCGTTGTACGTCCAAACATACTGGCCGTATAAAACATATTGGACGTATGTTCAACCGTATATACTACCAGAATGGCAGCTCCACTGGACAAAATATATAGCCAGACATATGGTCCATATAATTTATACGGACCGTATGTTGGTCCATAGATTGGCACCGGGACAGATTTCTAAAAATGATATAAGGACCCAACCCCATTCAATTTATTCCATTTCTCCGCTCCACACCTCAAGAACACTCTAAAACCCTCTATACTCTTCATCCACAAGAACGGAAGAGAAGATTATGATCAACTTCATCAAACCAACAAAATCAAGTATATGAGACTCATTGAAGTTCATCCAAGCCAAGAAATCCTAATGGAAGTGAACTAGGGTTTTGGTGCAAGAACAGTATTTCCACCCAAGGCTTATTCCTACACCATCTAAGGTAAGAGTCATGGTATTTCCATGTTCTTTAAGGTATTGAAAAGTTGAAACACTTGGATTGTAGAAGGGTATAAAAAAATGGGTCATGAATGTGGGAATAGTGTCATTTTGAGTAGTAGTTTGGAGTGAATCATGAATATTGATATGTTGTGATTGTAAGTATGCTATAAGTGATATTTAGAATATGGGATAAGAATTATATGTGAGAAAACGCAATAGTGAACTATGACCATGATTATGGAGGAATTGAAGTGAAATTGTGAAATGTGGATAATGTTGATGAATGATGATTGTTGTTTATAATATTGTGAATGTTGTTATGGATGTTTGGGAGTTGATATGTAAAATGAGGAAAGTAGTATAAACAAAGGAAATGCTGCCCAATTTTCTTTAGCATTAGTAAGCACGTTCATATCATCGATTGGCTAATGTTGATGCGAATTCTCTTGAAGGTAGAAATGTGAGTGTTGAAGAAGAACAGTCAAGCAATAGAATTGTTATAAAAAAAAGGTATGTAAGGCTAGTCCTTTATTTCTAAGGCATGACTCCTATGACATGAATCCTCCTATCTTTCCATGATTTTCCTACATATCGGAAATTATGAGTCTACGATTATAAAGAGCTTCATACAAGATAAAGAAAAGAGATACGTTACGGGCATGACAATACTGATGATGAATCTAAGTCTAGAAGTCCTCAAGCTCATGATATGACATTCCTACGAAGCTAATGATTCATATGATATTATTTTCCTTACTTCATCATGACTTTCTTACATTCCGGGAACTATGAGTTAAAGTTGATAAAGAGCTTCTTATGAGATAAAGATGAGAAATATATCATGAATACGATAATAATGATGATAAGTTCAAGCCTAGAGATTCTAAAGCAAGATATGATGTCTATGAAGTTAATGATCCTATATACGATCCCTTGATGTTGTTCATGGTGTATACTCACCTTAAAATGTTAGTTCCTTCAAGATGAGATATGATCACTCCATAATGTAATCAGGGGTTCTCGACCTTATGTCACCCCGATGGTGTTATAGATTGTCTATAAGCTCTAATGCATGTCCTATGACCAATGTTTCGAAAAATTACGAGTCTATGTTCATAGGGGGTTTCATATGAGATAAAGGTAACAGATATGTTAGGAGCACAATAATGATGTAAATAGTGATAATGATAACGATGACGATGTTAATAGTGATAATGATGATGATGACGATGATAATAGTGATGACGATAAAGATGATGGTGATTCAATAATAGAAATCGGGAGGTTATAGACTTTGTGTCACCCCGATAGTGTCGAAATGTTTCTCTCGGATATATATGTATGTTATAAAAGTATGAATGCTATGTTGTGACACCGAGCCTATATGGCCAGGTATGATATCTATTGCGCGCACACCACTGCAGTTGGGTACGGATAACACTGAGCCTTGGTAGGGCCAGGTATGGATACCACTGAGCCTTGGTAGGGCCAGGTACGGACAACACTAAGCTTTGGTAGGGCCAGGTACGGACAATACTGAGCCTTGGTAGGGCGAGGTACGCATAACACCAAGTTTTATTATAGCTGGGTACGTAAGACACCGAACCTATATGGTCGGGTATGATACTACTATGTATTCAAATGTATGAAAAGCCAGAGGACATGTATGTGATATTGTCGAGTCACTATGTGGCTGAATACGGATAATGTTTAATGTGTATGAGTAGATATGGTACTATGATATATATGATACGATGATGTATGCTCTATGATGATACATGTACTATGATTATATATGATATAGGCATGAAAGGTATCTACCCTTATAAGTTACGCAGGTTATATCTTCATCTTATGTCTTATGATTTCTCTATTATGTTCATTTCATTCATGCCTTACATACTCTGTACAATATTCGTACTGACGTCCGTTTTCTTTGGACGTTGTGTTCATGCCCACAGGTAGACAGGGAGGCGGCCCAGATTTATAGAAGCTAATAAGTAGACTTTTGAGAGCACTCCATTATTCCGGAGGTGCCATTGATTTACTATTTTGTGTACATATATGTTTTGGGCACGACGGGGTCCTATCCTGTCCATATGGTCTCACGATGTCCCTATTGTATGTACATTATTTTGATAGCCGAAGGGTTTATGCGTATAAAGGTAATTAATTATGTATCCAAATGAAAAATGGTTTTCCTATGATTTGAGTATAAGATTAATGAGTAAACGCTTGATGTGTACGATGGGTAATGGTATGAGCGGTGCTCGGTGGTTAGCCCCGGGTACCCGTCATGGCCCCTAGTCGGGTCGTGACAAATATCTACTAGAACCTCATAAGAGTTTTGTTCAATCCCATTATCTTCACAAGTATATTCACCACAAAGTGCATAGCCATTAGGCTCGTCATCATCACATTCTTCCTATTCTTGCAAGTTCTTACCAAGTGGTTCACATCGAAAGTGTGAGGAAGGAACATACCTCAACTCACCTCCATGTCCATAGTGTCTAGAATGAGACTCTTCATGCTCGTATCCAATATAGGACTCTTCGTCATACTCATCTACTCCTTCTTCGTCATAAGCCTCATGAGGTGTTGCCTCACAATTGCCCTCGGAGTAGTATTCTTCACCCTCATACGGGCTATGATCATATTGACCATATTCTTCATTCTATCTATGAGAACCATCACCATCATATTCATTGTAAGAATAGTGATGCCCACCATAATGGTCATACCTCTTGTCAACTCCCTCATAGCCTCCGTCACCCTCATAATCATACCCTCCATTGCTAGAGAAATAACCTTCAAAATCATCTCCACAAGACTCAAAAGCTATGGCTGACATCCTTATCTCTCCTTCTCCTTATGTCTCCTCTTTATGTACCTACAAAACGAGCAAAAGATTAGTAGCAAAAGTTCCTCACGTCACTCGTATTTGCACTCAAGCTTACCTCTCAACCTAAGCTTCTTCCAAGGTTGTTCAAGAACCCTTTTAATCCAAATCAATTCACAAGATTGCTAACCTTTGTGGAGGAATAGATTCTTGTTAATCGAAAGACGGACGACTCGATAAAGCAAAAGGACTTGAGCCAAGAAGATTCAACGATATTAAAATGAGAAAAGCTTGAAAAGAATTGGCACGGAAGAAATTAAGGACACAAGAACTAGTTAACAACTAAGAAGAGCGATTAATAGTTGTTAATTAGTTGTAAGAATCAAAGAAAAGAGATTAGGAAAGATTCAAACCATTTTAGACACTTAGAAAAATTTCCAATTTTTTTTTGATCAGGTGTTGGCCAGGCGTCGCGGAGCCAACACGCAAAAATCAGTTTCTGAAAATTCCCTTTTCCGTGTTGAGTCCGCGTCACGGGGCTAGCACCTGCTGGCGTTTTTGTGTCGGGTCCGTGTCGCGGGTGTAGCACCTGATTGGTGTTTTCGTGTCGGGCCCGCGTCGCGAGTGCAGCACGCGAATCCTGGTACACGATTCCTCGAACTTTGGGCCAAAGTTTATGAATTTTGTTGAACCATTGGGCCCACTCAACGTTGGATCTTTCCCTTTTGGGCTGAAAAAACAACTTTTAACAACTTGGGTGAATTTCTTTGGATCAAACTCCTTTTTTTGTCTTCTTCTTCACTATGAAGATATGAAGATGCTTAAGAACATGAAGAACACCCAAAATCCAATTCACCTCCAAATCAACTTATGTTTCCTCCAAATTTCAGATCTAGACTCTCCTTCACCTAGAGAACAAAGCCCAATAAGAATTAACCTTCAATTTAGCCTTAATCACCCAAACCCATTTGGAGTTTTTCAAGTACAACAATGGTGATTGACTCAAAACTCAACCAAATCACTTGAAACTTCGGATCTAGAGGTTTTTGATAGCAATAAACACAGATTCAACCTCAAATCCAACAAACAAACATCAAAACACCAATTTCGATTTTTTTTTCTAAAATTTCAATATTTTTATTTTTTTGTGATTTTCAAACTAAGAACCTAGGATTAGAAATTGTAAGACCAATCTCTTAGCCTTAAGCTATGATACCAAATTATAAGAATCGAATTGGGGAAGAACCAATTCAATCCAAAACGCGAAATTTAAAGATACGAAGAAAAGGGGATGAGGAATAGAGGATAAAAGTAAGACCCAATTAGAGCGAATTTATGGACAAACCTAAGTATATTAAACTTAGACCCTTCCAATTGAATCCGATCCAAAAAGAACCACTACTATTTGACACTCAAGGCAAGAGATTCAATTTGAATCCACAAATGGAAATCTCTTCATAAATATCAATGGACATAAAAGGTTCACAAACCAACAATGGATTCCACCATCATATTGACTAAAATAGCCCTAGAATTTACCTAACAATCTATCACTCAATTTAGAGTATCATAATTATCATACATCAAAAGTCTCCCCCAAAAATGAAGGCCTTATCTAATACTTATACTCCTAGAAATTAGAAGAAAGCTAGCTATTACATATTTGCCCTTAATGAGGCAAGGGCCTTGTTTGGCAAGTTGGGATGTTGGCTTGGAATTCGAAATGTCTCTCCCTTGTACAAATAGCCATCCAATCCTCAAAGCTTGCAATTGCGACCATTTGCATTTATGCCCGTTCTTTGCATTTTTGGCCACTTTTGAATTTCTATCCTTTTGCACATCTAGCCACATTTGAGTGTGGGCCTTATTTCTTGCCCAAGCCTTGCCCAGGCTACCTTCCATATGTCATAAGACATCTTGTGTGGCTTGTAAGAGCCTCCAAAGACCTCAAACAATGATACAAATTAAATTAGGGAAGAACCAATTCAATCTAAAACGCGGAATTTAAAGATACAAGAAAAGGGGATGAGGAATAGAGGATAAAAGTAAGACACAATTAGGGCGAATTTATGGACAAACCTAAGTGTATTAAAATTAGACCCTTCTAATTGAATCCGATCCTAAAAGAACCACTACTATTTGACACTCAAGGCAAGAGATTCAATTTGAATCCACTGACAATCTCTTCATGAATATCAATGGACATAAAAGGTTCACAAACCAACAATGGATTCCACCATTAAATCTACTAAACTAAGCTAAACAAACTATGATAATCCTATCATCACTCAAATATTCATCATCGAAATCTAAGTAATGAAACGAGGTAAGTCTAGTATTTACACTCCTAGACTAAAAGAAGATTAAGTTATTACAAAAATGCCATTAATGAGGCAAGGGCCTTGTTTGGCTAGTTGGGATGTTGGCTTGGATTTCAAAATGTCTCTTTCATCCAATCCACAAAGCTTGCAATTGTGACCATTTGTAATTATGGCCCTTGACTTGCATGTTCGGCCACTTTTTTGTTTTTACCATTTTGCGCTGCTAGCCACTTTTGATTGTTGGCCTTCTTTCTAGTAGCCTTATCTTCAAGCCTCGCCCAAGCCACCTCCCACACATCATAGGCCTCATTGTGGGGCTTGTATGGGCCTCCAAAGCCCTTCAACTCCACCCTTATCATCCATGTCGCTTGTAGAGCTTGAAGTTCCATATCTTGGCCTTGGATGTAAGTCTTGAAATGAGGTGTGCCAAGTAGGATCATATCAAACGACTTCCTCATCTTCCATGTAGCTTGTAGAGCTTGATGTCTCATATCTCGTCCTTGAATGTACGTCTTGAAATGAAGTGTGCTAAGTAGGATCATATCAAGGATCAACCAAGTTCGGCATTTTTTTTTTCAGTCAACAAAATTATACAAGTGTTCAAATATCCCATCTTTTGCCATGTGGCGCTGTCAACAGTTTTAAGGGGGAAACTAAACATAATGAATTCTTAGTGGAGGGAAAATGTTTTTTTTTGGGTGTGTATATATATACATAAAGAACCCTTAACAAAAAACTCTCATAAACAGACCAAACAAAGACAAAAAAAAAAGTGAATACGAATGGACATCTCTTATTCATCCGTTGATAGTGAAGATATGCCTAACATCGCTTTTGAAAATGAAGGTCAAATACTTGCATCGTTTGAAGTGTTCATGACAAACTCATATATCAAACATGATGATCTGGTATGTTGCTATGGCCTTAAAGCAAGTTCCTTTGAATTTTTCATTTCATTATGTTGCATAATTATTTACTGTTTTATTATTATCACTTTATACTTTTCTGCAGTATATTCCCCAAAAATTTATGAACATCTTCCGCCAAATGCGCATACTGCACTTCTCGACTTCCGTGGCGAAACCTGGGTTGCAACTTTGATTGTTGGTGCTAGAAGATGACATAGGGAAGGCTGGAGATCTTTTGTTTAAAGTAATAATATCAGGCAGGATGTATCCTCAAGATTTCCTTGATGGATACTAACGCAACCGTTGTTGCCTTCGAAATTGAAGTGAAAGGAGAAGGAACAACTGATAATCCTATTGAGATAGACTAGGGCTTGTATTGATATTGATGTTTTTAATGTATTTTGGTGAAACTTTTATCATAATCAGATTTTGATCTTCAGACATTATATCATGCTATTTGATCATGATATTTTATTATTTTGATTTTTATTTTTTGTCAGTGTGTTGAGTTCTCATCACCTTCTACATGTGGTGCGAGTGGGGTGATTATTTTTCTTGAAGTTAAACCTAACTCTTCATCTTTGCAGAAAACTCTATTTCCTTCCATTTCTTATGTTTCACTTAGCTGACCATCAGATGAATCAACTTGATGGATCAAACAAGTTGTGAATTTTAATCGTGCTCAATATAATTTTGTGCTTTTTGTTCAAAGAATTTAGCCGATTATAAATAAATAAAAAATGATTTAAATCAACTCATACAATACGTACATTGGTTGAGTAAATCTGGTTAAGTAGTGAATTTAGCCACATAAAACAGGAAATGTGGTTAAGTAGTAAACTTAGTCAACCATGGAATTAATAATCACATTCGACCAAGTTCGTTGAAAATTTACCTTAATATTTTTGGAGGGAAACTAAAATGAATAGTAATTCTTAGTGGAGGGAAAATGTTTTTTTAGCGTCTCAAGGTGTGCATATAGAACCCTAGAAAACACTCTCACACAAAAAAAAAAAATCAAAAGAAAAGACGTGGAATGGACAACCAATCATTTGATTTGCGTATGACCATCTCAAAAAAAATCTATGTAATTCCTAATGTTTACTTAGTTGACCATCAAATAATTTCATTCGACGGATCAACCAAGTTAAAGTATGAAAGACTTGCACATTCTTAGTGGAGGTAAAATGAAACGAAAATTTCATAAAAGACCTTTTACTTTCTCGAAAAAACGTTTTGTATTTCCAAAAAGAATGTGTACAGAAAAATGGATTGGAATTTACTGCGGGGAAAATGAACCTTCAAAATTTCAAAAAAGACCTTTTAGTTTCTCGAAAAACTTTTAGTCTTTTCAAACCCCCCTATTGTATATTCACACAAGGTTGCAACTCTATATTTACTCTCACTCTTCATCATTTTCATCTCCATTCCCCTTCTTTTCTCTCTAATTTTACATTCACTCATAAGTTGTGAAAATGACATTGGTTGTTACCTATAAATCTTGCCCGGGTTTGTTAGCTTAATCAGCGAACAAGTCAGTCTTTATTTGGAGTTTTTGTTCCATTATGAAGAATGAGAATACTCCAATAGGCTTTGTTTACTAGAATAGGCTAACAAATCTGGTCAAGAGATATAGTTAACTTGCGTGTGACATTTCTGTTTCTATAGTCGTCATCACTTAAGGCAACACAATCTCATCTTTACTTTGATCTAGTTTATCTCTGATTGTACATCCAAACCTTTCGGCTAAATTGGTGCCGTTCGAGTTGTGATGGTTAACAACTATGATTTTCTTGGCATGTAACTAGCTATGAGTAACACGACAATAATTTAGCTTAAAGTTTGGATGTAAAATTTTCCAATTGAAGGACTCGCGTGTAACCATCTACAATATTCTAAGGTTTGTACATTTTTAAAGTGAATGAAGTTTGAAGTAATGTAGTCGGACCTTGACACAGTCTAAGTTGTTGTTGAATGACATTCAACAAAAACAAATAAATATTAGAAAATATATACTAACAAAAAAGGATTAATCACACGAATAAAGTTTGAAGTATCTCTGCACGGCCAAACTTCTTTTTGATTGGCATTCAACAAAAAATAATAATTATTAGTAAAATAGTGAACTTCTTGTTAAAACTAACCCAAAAAAAAGTGATTATTATTGTTATAACTAACACAAAAAAAAGTGATTATTATTGTCAAAATCATCTATTTCCTTCCTTTTTCCAATGTTTCACTTAGCTGACCATCAGATGAAACAACTTGCCATCCCACCAATACATCATCTTGAGATCATGATACATTTTAGTTGCACCAGGATGAATAGAATACCAGGAACAATGTGCTTCTTCTAGAATTCGTTGGCACAACCCCGCTACATTCGTGTCACGACCCGACTAGGGGCCGTGACGAGTACCCGATACTTGTACCGAGCACCCCTTGTCTATCGTTTTACCTTTACCTCTTAGCAAGCCATGTAAACAGAGCCATTTTTTTTTTAACATTAACATTAGCGGCGTCATTCTGAACATAGACTAATAAACTTCGTTATCACTTATACATCAACATTAGCATGCCAAAACACCATATACCTAACTGTACTTAACTGACTGTACATATCTGTCTACGAGCCTCTAGACATAGTACACTTATACATAGAAAGGGTCGGGTGCTGCCGTGCCCGAATATACATACACAAAATAGTACCGCAGAAATGAGACTCCGGAATAACTGGAGCGCTGTCAACACTGCTGGTAAGGCTCCTAAGGATCAAATCCGCCTGTCTGCTGACCTACGCGGCATGAAACGCAGCGTCCACAAGAAGGGACGTCAATACAAATAGTGTACCGAGTATGTAAGGCATGAATAGTAGCATACAGAAAGTATAAAACGGAAATAACGACATAAGAGAATAATAGCACATGTCCTGAGGTAGAAACATAACCTGTATATATATATATACCCTTGGCAGGTGCTATGCGTACTTAACTTTCCTTTAAGAATCTTTCCTTGTTCATATACATATACATATAAAATAGGACATCTCATATTGCCGAGGCGTCGGCAGCCGATCCATTTAACCATAAATATACACATCCCGCGTCCGGGACGATATCATATCATGTAATGCCAACTGATCAGGTGGATATGCGTTCATAACGCTCTGTCCTTACCTCCATTTTCCCCGTATACACATGCATATATCATGTACATATATCAGCGTCTATAGCGCTCTAGCTCTTTTATCATATACATATACGTGTGTCGTGTAGGTACATCAGCGTCTATAGCGCTCTGGTGCTTTTATCATATACATATACGTGTATCATGTGCATGTATCAGCGTCTATAGCGCTCTAGCTCTTTCGTCATGTGCATGTTTTAAAAATATATACACATATCTTACATACATTTACATGTCTTATATGCATTTACGTATCCTATATACATATGTCTCATAGGCACGCAGGAAAGCCCAAAGAAGAATCATGTAGTCATCGGAGTGACGTAATGGTCAGTGACCTCCGATTATATTATATAATACTCGTGATCGCTTTGTCTCACCTTGAAGGAACGAGTATTTTAAGGTGAGACTACCAACGGGGAATAATATTAAAGTAAACGTAGAATAAAACCGGGGCATCATAGATGACAGTTCATAGACTTTGAAATCTTTTAGAAAATAAAGTCATAGCTAGGAAATATAAATAAGATTCAAAAATTAGTTTATCATTTTCATGTTTACATAAGATACTTAGCTTAGTCATCTTAGTCATAGAGTCGTTCCGGTAGTACGTATCATAGGCATATTCTCTTATCTAACATCATTGTTATCATTATCGTCATGGAAGTGCCCTCGTTAGAGGAGTCATAGTATTTATCATTTGGTAACGAAATCGGGATCAAAGGTTCCCTTTGGATTCACTTCAAGTAACTCAAGCAAGACTGTAAGGAAAAATCCGAGAGTAGCGGGCCCACCTCGGGCCGGATGGGGTGACGTATATGATTTACATATATTACGTGTCATGTCATTACTTGTGAGGGTCCTAGGGTAATCGGGTCCCACTTATGCAAGTTCTAGGGGTTTGAGAGGTCTTTCCATCATTTGCACACTTTTTAGTTCAATTCTACTGAAAGAAAAAGGGGAAACTTTAGGTGCGGATTCCGGAGAATGGAGTTGTCCTTGAGGCTCGTATCCAGCCTAGTATGCCTAAGACATGCCATAGAATGAAGGGTGAAGCCTTACATACCTCTTGCCGCTCCGTATGCTATCCCGAATTCGAGTCGCAAATCCGCCAAAATCTACAAATTGGTCATGTTTACCAAAAGTTAATTAGAGCCTTTAGAAGTTGATTCTTTAAGGTAACACTTTGTCTGCTGAAATTTCGGCAGCATTTCCCCTGTAAATATGCCACCCCCGAGAATATGGCTCGGCCCAATTCAACAACAACCCAACCAATAACCATGCTATAACTTCAATAATCAATTCAAGAATGCCTTAAACGATCCACACAATTTTCAAAATAGCCCACTAATATATCATTCCACCCAAAATCTTTCCAACTTCATAAGAATAACAATAACAATACCAACATCAATAAAAATCATTTCCCATATCAAATTATTCCATAAAGAAGTTTAAATTAATACTAATATCCTACAAGATATATATATGTGTATTTTCATCCAATTTCTCTTCAAATCTCAACCCACAAATCAACAACATCAATACAACAAACTATCACCTTATTCTTGCCATTATTTCTTAATTCATATTGATAGAGATAGAGATTCAACAATTCATACCTTGTTTTTCATGAAAGTAGCCAAATCTTCAAAATTTACTCGTTTACAAGCCACTCCAACTCCAAAATGAAATCATATTTGTGACTATGCGTTGCCCGGACTTCGATTAGTACTTCGTAGCTTCAAATTTCACTCAAAATCCTCAATTTTATGAGAGATTTAAGCCCGCTTTTTGTGTAGAATTTTCTGGAAATTTTCAGAGCATATTGGAAGGTTTTTATGAAGAAAAATGGGGTTTTAACCCCTTTTTATAATTGGGTCGGTGACTGTAGCTACAGTACTACTGCAGTACTGTAGCGGTACTGTAGCAGTGCTGTTTCTGCGCGACAGTTCAGTTTGTAACGTCTATAATTCTCTACTCCGAGGTCTTATCAACAAGAGGTTTGTTGAATTACAAACTTGACTCGATGAACTTCATTTTAGGCTTTTGAAACGCCTTAAAACTCCAAATATACATGGATATATACCCCTCCAAATCTGACTAAAAATCTTTCCAGCATTTCTCAAATTTTTGTCGAACTTATTTTCTTCAATTCGCTCGATCTCGAAATATTCCGAAACTCTCCATACATGATATTTATCACTTATTATACTAATAATGGCCATGTTCTCGTGTTTCAAAATACTCTTTCCCGATTACGACTTACGAGATCGTAATTTGTCTTTTTATTTTGTTGTTACATACTTCCCATGGCCTGTATCTTCCAAAACATCATGGGACATCTCCGATACTTTGTTGCTACGGTGATATACATGTCATTCTCATTTTCTGAAAGTGCGGGTTGTAACATCCTCCCCCCGTTTAAAAAACATTCGTCCTCGAATGTTGAGGCGGAGTTTGCTCCGCAGTAGATATCAATGTTTTTACTTGTGTTTGTCAGTATTTACTGTACTTACTTGCAATCTTACTTACCCGTTAAAACTGAACTGATCCAAACTATGCTATCCATTCTTCTTCCCTTGAGGCCAAAATTTACGCCTGTACCCAAGGTCATCCCTTTTTCTTATTACTTGTCTGTCCACTAACTCTCCATGCCTTATCGCCTTTATTGTCTCTTTAGATTTTGTTGTTTACATTCTTGTATGCCATTTCGTGTCGTACTTATACATACCTTTATTCAATTTTGATCTCCTCCTCTTTTTTTGTTCAGGAATTCTTATTCTTCCTCCCTTAAACAAAATAACCTCGAGATTGGTCATATTTTAGCATCCTTTTCTTTCTATAGCAGTCCAATTCATCTGCGGTACTTTATCTTTCAGCTGGTTTAACACCGAGATTTCTTGCTTGATTTCTCTTTCCGTCAATTGGATTTCTGGCACTTGGCTATCTAACGACAATTCTTGTACTTTTATCGAAATCATATCAAACCTCTTCTTTTCATGGTTCATTTCCTTCAATTTACGCTTAAGGTTTCTAATCCTTAGTTCGGCTAATAAATTAGGGGTGAATTCAGAAGTTTGTCAAAAGATAACCAAGATTCTTAGTCATGCAGTGGATTCGACTCCTTTCATTCTTTCTGTTATCTGTAACTTTCATTTGTTCTTTTTCCAATAAGAGCCATCATGTTTCTCCTCCACGCGGTTTCATTTGTCGCCCGATTGATCTAATCAAACACAATATCCTTTGGCCTTTTGAGTAACAAAAGATCATAATCTCTGAATTGCTTATGGAATTCATATCGAGTCCGAAGAAATAATCGAGGGTGATCAAGGTAATATTTCAAGAATCGATCAAACGATAGGGTATCAAGATTCGAAATATAAGGCATGGGAATGGACTGGATTGGTCATGGAACGCTTATGTTCATGTTCTAGCCAGGTTTACGCCACAGAAGGGGGAGGGGGAAAATGAACCTACGATCTGCCTTACAGTCAAGTTTGCCCTTCACCCGAGCTGTTATGTATCGAGGAATATATATCATTAACCATACTTCCATCACATTTTCATCAACTTATAAGCACTCTTAGACGTCCTTTTTCTTCCTTTCTTCATTCATTTCTTATTCCCCTTTACGATAGCATAGCTTGCTCGTATATATGTTTATTTTTCGTATTCTCATCTTGAAGGTCCTCCTAGATTTCCATTGCTCTTAAAGGGGCTCCTTTCCCGCTTGCCACTTAACAATATCTACTTAGAAGTATTGTAGATCCTTCCACAAGAAGTACAAACCCATATTGATCTTGTATATATTTATATATACTTCTAAACGAAACTTTCCCGTACTCGTTAACTTTCTTCCCGTTTCAATATCTCTTTGTTATCACTTACTAACCATTCAAATCTATAAACCGTAATACTACATTTAAGTTCCTGGTATCAACCTTCTTTATGTTCCCAATAAGTCCCATAATTGTTCCTTCAACCATGACTTACCAAATGGCTGATGGTCGTATTTTCTCTTTATTCTTCCTCTATAGAAATGCAAACAATTCAATTTGTAAAAGTTTCAGCAGAGTTTCCCCTATAATTCTTACTACCACATTCCTGCACATGGCCCAGAAAACACATCCAATGCTCTACAGAGCAATCCCCAATACCATAATAACTCGCTCAAGTTCTTATGTCAACATCTATCCATGTTAATGAAACAGGAAACATACCTTTCAATTGAATGACTTCAATTCAAAGCAATTCTCTCGTAGTGACAAAATCAACTGCTTGTTCATCATCAAAGCATTCAGTCAGAATCCGGGATGTCTTATTCTATGATTTAGCTCCATGGCACGATCTCAGATACGAAAGAAAGTCAATTGCTCCTAAATGCCCTGCAGCCTCTTGCCTATAAGTGTGGCGCGCTACACACCCATAAACAGGACTCTACTGGACACGGCTCGTAGACAAACTCCTAGGACCGAACTGCTCTGATACCACTTCTGTCACGACCCGACTAGGGGCCGTGACGAGTACCCGATACTTGTACCGAGCACCCCTTGTCTATCGTTTTACCTTTACCTCTTAGCAAGACATGTAAACAGAGCCATTTTTTTTTAACATTAACATCAGCGGCGTCATTCTGAACATAGACTAATAAACTTCGTTATCACTTATACATCAACATTAGCATGCCAAAACACCATATACCTAACTGTACTTAACTGACTGTACATATCTGTCTACGAGCCTCTAGACATAGTACACTTATACATAGAAAGGGTCGGGTGCTGCGGTGCCCGAATATACATACACAAAATAGTACCGCAGAAATGAGACTGCGGAATAACTGGAGCGCTGTCAACACTGCTGGTAAGGCTCCTAAGGATCAAATCCGCTTGTCTGCTGACCTGCGCGGCATGAAACGCAGCGTCCACAAGAAGGGACGTCAGTACGAATAGTGTACCGAGTATGTAAGGCATGAATAGTAGCATACAGAAAGTATAAAACGGAAATGACGACATAAGAGAATAATAGCACATGTCCTGAGGTAGAAACATAACCTGTATATATATATACCCTTGGCAGGTGCTATGCGTACTTAGCTTTCCTTTAAGAATCTTTCCTTGTTCATATACATATACATATAAAATAGGACATCTCATATTGCCGAGGCGTCGGCAGCCGATCCATTTAACGATAAATATACACATCCCGCGTCCGGGCATCCCGCGTCCGGGACTATATCATATCATGTAATGCCAACTGATCAGGTGGATATGCGTTCATAACGCTCTGCCCTTACCTCCATTTTCCCCGTATACACATGCATATATCATGTACATATATCAGCGTCTATAGCGCTCTAGCTCTTTTATCATATACATATACGTGTGTCGTGTAGGTACATCAGCGTCTATAGCGCTCTGGTGCTTTTATCATATACATATACGTGTATCATGTGCATGTATCAGCGTCTATAGCGCTCTAGCTCTTTCGTCATGTGCATGTTTTAAAAATATATACACATATCTTACATACATTTACATGTCTTATATGCATTTACGTATCCTATATACATATGTCTCATAGGCACGCAGGAAAGCCCAAAGAAGAATCATGTAGTCATCGGAGTGACGTAATGGTCAGTGACCTCCGATTATATTATAGAATACTCGTGATCGCTTTGTCTCACCTTGAAGGAACGAGTATTTTAAGGTGAGACTACCAACGGGGAATAATATTAAAGTAAACGTAGAATAAAACCGGGGCATCATAGATGACAGTTCATAGACTTTGAAATCTTTTAGAAAATAAAGTCATAGCTAGGAAATATAAATAAGATTCAAAAATTAGTTTATCATTTTCATGTTTACATAAGATACTTAGCTTAGTCATCTTAGTCATAGAGTCGTTCCGGTAGTACGTATCATAGGCATATTCTCTTATCTAACATCATTGTTATCATTATCGTCATGGAAGTGCCCTCGTTAGAGGAGTCATAGTATTTATCATTTGGTAACGAAATCGGGATCAAAGGTTCCCTTTGGATTCACTTCAAGTAAGTCAAGCAAGACTGTAAGGAAAAATCCGAGAGTAGCGGGCCCACCTCGGGCCGGATGGGGTGACGTATATGATTTACATATATTACGTGTCATGTCATTACTTGTGAGGGTCCTAGGGTAATCGGGTCCCACTTATGCAAGTTTTAGGGGTTTGAGCTGTCTTTCCATCATTTGCACACTTTTTAGTTCAATTCTACTGAAAGAAAAAGGGGAAACTTTAGGTGCGGATTCCGGAGAATGGAGTTGTCCTTGAGGCTCGTATCCAGCCTAGTATGCCTAAGACATGCCATAGAATGAAGGGTGAAGCCTTACATACCTCTTGCCGCTCCGTATGCTATCCCGTTTTCAAGTCGCAAATCCGCCAAAACCTACAAATTGGTCATGTTTACCAAAAGTTGATTAGAGCCTTTAGAAGTTGATTCTTTAAGGTAACACTTTGTCTGCTGAAATTTCGGCAGCATTTCCCCTGTAAATATGCCACCCCCGAGAATATGGCTCGGCCCAATTCAACAACAGCCCAACCAATAACCATGATATAACTTCAATAATCAATTCAAGAATGCCTTAAACGATCCACACAATTTTCAAAATAGCCCACTAATATATCATTCCACCCAAAATCTTTCCAACTTCATAAGAATAACAATAACAATACCAACATCAATAAAAATCATTTCCCATATCAAATTATTCCATAAAGAAGTTTAAATTAATACTAACATCCTACAAGATATATATATGTGTATTTTCATCCAATTTCTCTTCAAATCTCAACCCACAAATCAACAACATCAATACAACAAACTATCACCTTATTCTTGCCATTATTTCTTAATTCATATTGATAGAGATAGAGATTCAACAATTCATACCTTGTTTTTCATGAAAGTAGCCAAATCTTCAAAATTTACTCGTTTACAAGCCACTCCAACTCCAAAATGAAATCATATTTGTGACTATGCATTGCCCGGACTTCGATTAGTACTTCGTAGCTTCAAATTTCACTCAAAATCCTCAATTTTATGAGAGATTTAAGCCCGCTTTTTGTGTAGAATTTTCTGGAAATTTTCAGAGCATATTGGAAGGTTTTTATGAAGAAAAATGGGGTTTTAACCCCTTTTTATAATTGGGTCGGCGACTGTAGCTACAGTACTACTGCAGTACTGTAGCGGTGCTGTAGCAGTGCTGTTTCTGCGCGACAGTTCAGTTTGTAACGTCTATAATTCTCTACTCCGAGGTCTTATCAACAAGAGGTTTGTTGAATTACAAACTAGACTCGATGAACTTCATTTTAGGTTTTTGAAACGCCTTAAAACTCCAAATATACATGGATATATACCCCTCCAAATCTGACTAAAAAGCTTTCCAGCATTTCTCAAATTTTTGTCGAACTTATTTTCTTCAATTCGCTCGATCTCGAAATATTCCGAAACTCTCCATACATGATATTTATCACTTATTATACTAATAATGGCCATGTTCTCGTGTTTCAAAATACTCTTTCCCGATTACGACTTACGAGATCGTAATTTGTCTTTTTATTTTGTTGTTACATACTTCCCATGGCCTGTATCTTCCAAAACATCATGGGACATCTCCGATACTTCGTTGCTACGGTGATATACATGTCATTCTCATTTTCTGAAAGTGCGGGTTGTAACAATTCGGCACACACAGCCTGCCTTGGTATCTAAGAATTCTGTCCATAGAAACCTCAAATGGAGATTTTTCTTTTCCATGAGATGTGTCTCGGTAAAAACGCAATTGAGGATCTTCATATTGCCGTTCTTTCACTTCTATATCCAAAGACGAAGTTGTGGGGTCATTGATGCCAATCCCTACATTACCAGAATCAATCACGCGCACTCCAAGATTAGCTAATTGGCGGAGGTCATGAACCATCTCCTTCTTTTCCGGAGGGACTTCACATAAACTGCCCACTGATCGGTGGCTAAGCGCATCGGTTACTACATTCGCTTTTCCGGGGTGGTATAAAATGTTCACATCATAATCCTTCAATAATTATAACCACCGCCTCTGCTGCAGGTTCAACTCCTTCTGCTTGAAAATGTACTGAAGGCTTTTGTGATCTGTATAGATATCAACATGCACACCATACAAATAATGCCTCCATATTTTTAAGGCGTGAATAACTGCAGCCAATTCGAGATCATGAGTTGGATAATTCTTTTCATGTTTCCGTAATTGTCTCGAGGAATATGCAATAACTCTCCCATGTTGCATCAATACGCATCCTAATCCCACTCCGGAAGCATCACAATACACAACATAGCCATCCGGCCCTTCTGGAAGTGTTAAAACTGGAGCTGAGGTCAATCGGTCTTTCAACTCTTGGAAACTGCGCTCACATGCATTGTTCCACTGAAATTTAGAGAACTTCTGAGTTAGCTTCGTCAATGGGACTGAAATAGACGAGAAGCCCTCTACGAATCTCCGGTTATAACCGGCCAATCCCAGAAAGCTACGAACTTCTGTAGGCGTCGTAGGCCTCGGCCAAGTCATCACAGCTTCAATTTTCTGGGTGTCGACTCGAATGCCATCATCTGAAATAATATGGCCCAAGAATGCTACAGAATTCAGCCAAAACTCGCACTTAGAAAATCTTGCATATAATTCTCGGGCTCGAAGAATTCCAAGGACAATTCGTAAATGATCTACATGTTCGGATTCTGTGCGAGAATACACCAGAATGTCATCGATGAATACTATCACGAACAAATCCAAGAGCGGCCTGAATACATTATTCATCAAATTCATAAACACGGCCGGAGCATTAGTCAACCCAAATGACATTACTCGAAATTCATAGTGGCCGTATCTTGTTCTGAAAGTCGTTTTAGGGATATCTTCTTCTCTAACCCTCACTTGAAGATAACCTGACCTCAAGTAAATTTTTAAAAACCATTTGACACCCTGCAGCTGATCAAACAAGTCATCAACCCTCGGGAGAGGATATTTATTCTTTATCGTCACCTTATTCAACTGCCTGTAGTCAATGCACATTCGTAGGGAACCGTCCTTCTTTCTCACGAACAAGACCGGTGCTCCCCATAGCGATGAACTGGGTCTAATGAACCCCTTTTCAAGCAAGTCTTTCAGCTGCACCTTTAGCTCTTTCAATTCTGTCGGAGCCATTCGACAAGGAGGAATAGAAATGGGCTCGGTGTCCGGCAACACATCAATGGCGAAATCAATTTCCCTTTCTGGAGGAAGACTTGGAAGTTCATCTGGAAATACGTCCGGAAATTCATTCACCACCGGGACAGATTGAAATGTTGGCGACTCTGCTTCTGTGTCATGTACTCGAACTAAATGGTAAATATAACCCTTGGCTATCATCTTTCTCGCCTTAAGGTAAGAAATAAACCGACCTTTTGGGGATGCCGTGTTACCCTTCCATTCAAGTACGGGCTCTCCCGAAAATTGAAATCGAACCACTTTCGTGCGGCAATCAACATTCGCATAGCACGAGGCCAACCAATTCATACCCATGATTACATCGAAATCTATCATTTTCAGCTCAATCAAATCAGCTTTGGTCTGACGATCACATATCACAATGGCACAATTTTTGTACACTTGCCTTGCTATCACGGGATCACCAACCGGTGTGAGTACCTCAAAAGGTTTAATTGACTCGGGTTTCACCCCAATACAACCAGCAACATATGGAGTAATATAAGAGAATGTAGAACCGGGATCTATCAATGCATACACATCACGGGAGAATATAGACAATATACCTGTAACCACATCCGGGGAGGACTCGAGATCCTGTCATCCGGCTAAAGCATATACGTGGGGCTGGGTGGCACCTGAAGTAGATGCAACCCCTCTACCTTTGCCTCGGCGTGCTGTCATCTGGGTAGTCTGTGCTGTTGGGCGTACTGATGAAGAACCAACTGCTGAGCCTGTGGGTTGAACTCCACCTCTACCATACCGCGAGGGACAATCTCGCATCAAATGCCCAGTCTGTCCACAAACATAACAAGCATCCGTGTCCTGGTGACACGGCCCTGAGTGTAATTTGCGGCACCGACTACATCGTGGAACTGGGGGTCTCCCTTGACAATAATCACCCTCAAACTGGGAACCTGAAGCCCTCGAACTTTGACCCTGTCCCGAGCGAAAGGAGCGGTCAAATCTCCTATCCGGAAACCTGGGAGGCGCACTAGTCGCTGATTAGCCCGAATGTCGGGAATATGTCTGCCTTGGTCCCCCTCTATATTCACTGCCTGTGCCCATAGATCTGGCCTGCTTGCTTTGCCTTCTGTTGATATCACGATCACTCCTCGATGGTTGCTGTCGCCCCTCTAAGTTCTGGGCATGGGCCTGTATTCGGGAAAATATCCATCCCGTCTTGTAGGGAAGCCGTCAAACAATCTTTGAATAAATGCGGTCCCAAACCACTCACAAATCTGTGCACCCGATCTCCCATGTCAGCCACCATAGCCGGGGCATACCTGGCCAAGGAATTGAATTGCAAGCTATATTCCCGAGCACTCATGCTTCCTTGCTTTAGATTCAAAAACATGTCTGCTCTAGCTCGGCGGACCTCGGGTGGCAATTAGTGGAGAGTAAAAGCATCCACAAATTCCTGCCATACGGGTGGAGGCACATTTTCTCCTCTTGATAATACCTAATTGTTGTACCATAGGACTGCCACATTCCGGAGTCTATAAGATGCCAACTCCACGGATTCAGTCTCGGAGGCATGAATAATTTTTAAGGTCCTCAACATTTCATCAATAAAGTTGGCGGATCTTCATCCGGCTTTGACCCAAAGAACTCCGGAGGATTTAAAGTCATGAAGTCACGGGCTCTAGTACTGGTGGATCGGTCACTCGGGCCCGCATTTTGCCGTTGTGCCTGGGCGGCAACCAACTGTGTCAATAACTGGATGGCCTCGGTCATTTGTTGACCCGAAGCAACCGGCAGAGGAATTGGAGCTGGAGCTCCTCCTTGCTCTTCCACATTAGGCGGGGTAGAGGAAGTATTAGACAAGGCCTCATTATGCGATTCGCCTTCTTCTATATTCATCGGAGGCTCTCTTTCTACCCGCCTCTTTATCGTAGTCTTTCCCTTCTGGGCGGCTGTAGTCTTTCCCTTTGGTGGCATTCTGAAATCATAACACACTATTAGAGAGGATTAAATCTTATACACGGCTCTATCGCACGATCTCATGAGAAGAAAGATGGTCATTTTTCCAAAATGCCCGGTAGCCTCTTGTTTATTGATGTGGCGTGCAACACACCATAAACAAGACTCTACTAGACACGGCTCGTAGACACATCCTAGGACGAACTGCTCTGATACCACTTCTGTCACGACCCAGCTAGGGGTCGCGACGGGTACCCGGGGCTTACCACTGAGCACCACTCGTACTATTACTTCTTAGACCCATTCGACAATCATTTATTGATTTCATGCTCATTTTACAAAAGAAGCTGTTTTTCATTACAAAACATAATGCTTTTATACAATAACATATATCAATACATTTACGCAATGTCCACGTCGTGAAACCACATAACCCACATCGAGTATCTACGAGCCTCTATGGAATGACATATACCAATATACACAAAAGGATCATTATAAGCACCTCCAGAACAAAGGAGTGCTTTCGGTCTGCTATCAGCTTCTAAGAGTCTGGAGCACGATCTCCTCCCTGTCTACCTGTGGGCATGAACACAGTGTCCAAAGAAAACGGACGTCAGTACGAACATTGTACTGAGTATGTAAGGTAGGAATAAAATAAACAATGTCATAGAAGCATCATGAATCATAAGAAAAGATATAACCTGCTTTAGTGTTATAAGCAACATACTTTTTACATATATCATATTTTACATCATTATAGTATATGTGTTATCACATCCCATTTATCATCACATTCATCATCACATACATCATCACATACTTCATCACGTACATCATCACATCGTACTCCGCATCATTACCCGCGTCCGGGTAATCCTCATATGCCGCCCACTAGTGGTGATCATGCCCGGCCCTCTAGGCTCGGTGTAAACATAGCAGCCCGCCTAAGTGGTGACATGCCTGGCCATCTAGGCGCGGTGGAATCATATGCAGCCCGCATTCGCGGTGACATGCCCGGCCAAATAGGCGCGGTGGAATCTTATCATCACAAAATCAATCATAACACATCACTATTACACATCTCATAGCATAGCATTATTTTACCATTTCTCGGCGTCTTATACATATCATCATCGTATTACAACTAGCATTGTTAATCATCTTTTAGACATATCATATATTAGCATTAAGAGCATACATTAAGCTTTAAGGGCAACCACACTATGTCGGGGTAACGTAAGGTCGTGAACCCCCGATTGTATTATGAATATTTATGAGTATCGTGCCTCGCCTTAAAGGAAATAGAGCATAAGGCGAGTGTTAACAAAGATAACATCATTAGCGTTATAGGAACATCATGCCACAATTTCTTGAATCTCTATACTCTAGCTCATTATCATCACCATCATATTCATATGTAATTCGATATATTGGAGGACTCATAGGCTTCGTTTTGTAGAAGGATTATAGAAACTTGAAGGATTCATGCCTTTTGAAAGAAAAGATGAGCCTCACATACCTTTATCATTTAACTATGCTATCGTTTGCTTCATCTCCTTTGATGTCACATCTCTACCTTCAAGAGAGAATTCATAATTCAATCCAACTATGGCACTATTCACATTTTATGACCCATTTACTACACTATTCTATAATCCAAGTGTTTCAACGTATAAATACTTCAACCATCATGAGAAAGTCATAAAACTTACCTTAGATGTTGTAGGAACGACCCTTGAGTAGCAATACTCTTCTATACCAAAAACCCTATTTCACTTCCTTTGCAATTTCTTGGTGTAGATGAACTTTGATGAGTTTCACACTCTTGATTTCATGGATTTGGTGTTGTTGATCTTGATCTTCCTTTGATTCTCTTGTGGATGAAGAGTAGAGAGAGTTCTAGATGTTTCTTGACTTGTGGAGAGTGGAAATAACATGAAAATGAATGAGAAAGGGTCTCTTTTATTAATCACAAAATCTGATTTTATGAACAGTAGTCGGAATGCAGAGTGGCCGTAAACCCAGTTTACGGGCTGTATTCTGGTTTACTATCCGTCCTTCACGACCGTATTTAAGCATAACAGAACCAGAAAGGTACATTGGAGTTATGGTGGTTTACGGTTGCAGTGTACAGGCCGTATTTCAATTTACGATCCGTATTCTGAGTCGTATTTAACAATTTAGACATTTGGCAGAAAGTTGAAATTTTGGAAGTTTGAAGGACGATGGCAGTTTACGGTCCTCGTAAACCACTTTACGGGCCGTATTCTATTTTACGACCAACTGGGCCAAAGTACAAATCTGCAACTTCCGCATTTTCAAAGCCTATAAATAGTCATTCCCTTCTTAGTAAAACATTGTATCCTCATATTCTTCGTTAGTCTATTCGGTGTACATTCACGGGAAACTTTCCGAGGTGTAACATTAACTGTCATAGTAAAACGTGTTTGTATTCTCCCCATATAAAGAAGACACAACTTCTCTTTATAAATATTGTTACTTTATTAACCAAGCCCCTCTGAGTTTTCCAACCTATCGCAACATAAATTTGATCTTTTACCATTGTCTGACAGAAAAATCCCATCTAAGTCTTTCCTTCTATCTTTATCCCTCCCTTCTATGCCTTATCGACTATGTTATGAAAGTAATCTTTATAATACAACATATAACATATCAACACCACTCTCAACGGCATGTAAAACCTTTTTATCAAAACAGTAAATATACCTGTCGTCATCGCTCATCCTATCATTGTACCAGTACCCGAGGCTTTCTGTCATGACCCGACTCGGGGCCATGACGGGTACCCGGAGCTGACTACCGAGCACCATTTATCATGCTGACTATCATACTCAACCTGGACATATATCATTCTCAACGCAAACTTATCATGAACTATCTACAAATACCTCTCAAACCAAATATATATAAGCATAGGCCCACAGGGCTACAAAAATGATATACAAAATACAATGAAGAGGTCAGATAACATCTACAACCTACATATAGGTATCTACGAGCCTCTAACTGGAATACTAGAATCATAAGGACGGGACAGGACCTCGCCATGCCCAGTATGTGCACAAAATAATATACCAAGCAATGGCGACTCCGGGGTAGTGGAGTACTCCTGTAAATCTGCTGAAAGATCTCCTAGTTGTCTGCACCGTCTCCCTGTCTACCTGTGAGCATGAACATAGCGTCCATAATGAAAAGGACGTCAGTACAAGCAATGTACTGAGTATGTAGGGCATGTACAATAGCATAATAAAGACATAAAGAAACATAAATCTAGGAGTAACCCTGTGACTGAATGCCTCTTAAGGCGGAGTCATGCATGCTAACTTTTACAATAAAAATAATATCATATCATACATATATAATCTACCCGACCATATAGGTATGGTGTGATCATCATCAGCCCGCGTCCAGGGCTCCCGCGTCCGGGGTATAAGCTGCCCACAATAGTGGTGTGTTTGCCCGGCCATGTAGGCTCGGTGTGAATCATACATAAAAATAGCATAAGCATGCATGAGAGCCTAAGTGAAAGCTATAACTCTATCGGAGTAACGCAAGGTCAGTAGTCTCCAATTATGTTAAGGAATAGTCATGATCGTCATGCCTCACCTTGAAGCAACTAGTAGCATGAGGTGAGACTAACAACAAGAGGCAACATCAAGGAAATCATAAAGATAAGAATATAGGGCTCATCATAGCACCATTATCATCATCATAATCATCATCATTATCATGAATCATATCTCATCTCTACCTCATAAGAAGCCCTTAATAACCATTAACCTTCATCTTTTAGGATGGAAGAAGATCATGGGAATATAAAAAGGAATCACAAAAATAAGAGTCATGCCTTTGAAAGAAGGGGGCTAGCCTTACATACCTTTACGCCTCCCCAAATTTATTGCTTAAACTCTTCCTTCCAACATTCACGATTCTATATTCAACAGAATTCTTACTAAGGTTAGATAACCGGAAATATGCTTTAGGTCTCATTAGCACAACTAGGAGCTAACAAAATTTGAGCAGCATTTCCTTTGTTTCCACAACATCCTCCATATAGTAAACAACTGCCAAACATCAATAACAACACCCACGATATCATAATCAATAAACTTTGTTAAGCTAGGCATTATCCCATTATCAAAATTCCCTCTCAAAGTCATCCACAACCATAGTTACCGCCCAACATTGTATTCATTCACATATAATTCTTCTTTAACATCCTTAATATCATTCATAACAAGATTATACACATAACATGTCAAGAAATACAATTCGAGTCAAGTTACTATTCAAGAATACCATTATTTTCACATTTGAGCTCCATATTCTACTTCCTTCCTCAATCCAAGTCTTTCAACCACTCAATATTATTAACAACATGAAATGATCATAAAACGCAACTTTAATTATGTAGGAGCGGACTTTAGATGAAAATACTTCACTTGGAGAAAGCCCTAACATCATTTCCAAGGAAATTTCTTGCTTCCATGAACCCTAGTTCGCACCCTTGCACTTGATTCCACTCATTATTGGTGTTTGATCATCGATTCACCTTAAATTTATGTTAATGAAATGTATGGAACCTTCTAAAGGTCTTGAGAAAAGTAGAAAAGATGAGAAAATGAGAAATTAGAAAGTGGGATTTATATATGTACTTGAAAATTAACTCAGCCCGCCGTGATTATATGGACCCTTATACGGTCCATATAAGTGACCGTATAACTCCATCAGTGATGGCCCTTCACTGTAACTCTTATACGGACCATTATACGGACCGTATAAATGGTCGTATAATCCACATTCCCCCGAACTTTCTTTCGTCGATTCGTTTGATCTCCAATCCTTATGGAACCTTCTTAATACTCGTTTAACATTTCATTAGCAATCTAAATGTCCTCATAACTCCTGTCCAATGCATTACCAATCAATCCTTAACTCGATAGTTGCAAAATCTTCCCAAACACAACTTATACCTCACATTCCTCAACGAACTTAGTCTCACTAATTCATATCACTTCAAAATCTTATCGTATGCACTCTAAACTTGGACAGGTACCCTTCTTATAATCATGAGGGCCTCATGTTCACCTTAAGCCTGCGTTAGTCTATTTACCGCACAACGACATGAAATTTCTGAGGTGTAACACTCTCCCCTCTTTAAGAACATTTGTCCTCGAATGTTAAGCTCTCGGGAATTCTACAGAAATTTTGCCAGAGTTTTTCCTGTAATATGACATTACCATCCTGTCACAGGGAAACAACACAATGGCATGAAAATATGGCCACACACGACCAAAAGCACTAAAAATAAAGCATTACGTACCTTATAATAATGGCATCTCATCTTGAATCTCTTTCGGGGGTGGAAACAATTGCGGATATTTGGAATTCATGTCTTCTTTCGCTTTCCAAGTCATTTCTTCCCGGTTATTATTTCTCCATAAGACGTCGACTGAAGCTACCTCTTTGTTCCTGAGTTTCCACACTTGCCTATCTAGTATTGCAATGGGCACCTCTTCATAAGCCAACTTCTCAGTAATCTGGACATCATCTATCGGCATAATTCTGGAGGGATCTCCAATGCACTTACGGAGCATCGACACATGGGAAATCGGGTGGACTGATTCAAGCTCTGGAGGTAAATCTAGTTCATAAGCCACTTGGCCCACCTTGCGTACAATCTTATAAGGCCTAATATACCGGGGACTGAGCTTGCCCTTCTTGCCGAATCTCATTAAGCCTTTCATCGGTGACGCTTTTAAGAACATCCAATCACTAATTTGGAATTCCAAGTCTCGTCGATGGTTGTCCGCATAAGATTTTTGGCGACTTTGGGCTGTCAAAAATCAGCCTTTGATAAGCTTGATCTTTTCCACCGCTTGCTGAATCAATTCTGGACCTATTAATTGTGTCTCTTCGACTTCGAACCATCCAATTGGTGACCGACACATCCTTCCATATAAAGCTTCATATGGGGCCATCTGGATGCTGGAATGATAACGGTTGTTATAGGCAAATTCAATAAGTGGAAAATGTTTATCCCAATTACCTCTAAAGTCCATTATGCATGCCCGCAACATATCTTCCAAGGTCTGAATAGTGCGCTTAGCTTGTCCGTCCATCTGTGGGTGGAATGCTATGCTGAGCCTCACTTGAGTCCCCAAACCTTCTTGAAAAGATTCCCAGAATTTAGCAGTAAATTGTGCTCCTCTATCGGTGATAATAGACACTGGGACACCATAAAGTCACACTATCTCCTTAAGATACAGGTTTGCATAATCTTCTGCTGAATACGTGGTTCTGACCGGAAGGAAATGGGTTAATTTCATCAGTCTGTCCATGACTACCCATATGGAGCCATTCTTACGCCGAGAAAGAGGAAAACCTACAATAAAATCCATGTTGATCACTTCCCACTTCCAGGTTGGAATTTCCATGGCTTGCAACAGCCCTCCTGGCTTCTGATGCTCAATTTTCACTTGGTGGCAATTTGGGCACTAAGCCACAAATTATACTACATCCTTCTTCATTCCATCCCACCAATACATTAATTTGAGATCACGGTACATCTTTGTCGCTTCTGGATTAATAGAATAACGGGAGTAATGAGCTTCTTTCAGAATCTAACGACGTAGTCCTGCCACATCTGGCACATACAGCCTGCCTCGATACCTGAGAACTCCATTTGTAGAAACCTCAAATGGTGACTTTTCTTTTTGAGGAAGTGTATATTTATAGTGACTCAACTGGGGATCTTCATATTGGCTCCTTTTCACTTCTATGTCCAAGGATGAAACAGCTAGGTTATGAATATCAACTCTCGTCTTGCCTGAATCGATTAAGCGAACTCTGAGGCTAGCTAGCTGGTGGAGCTCGCGAACTAGTTCTTTCTTCTCTGATTGAACATCACATAGGCTGCCCATAGATTTACGACTGAGAGCATCAGCCACCACATTTTCTTTTTCGGGGTAATATAAAATGCTTACATCATAGTCCTTCAGCAATTCTAACCATTGTCTCTGTCGTAGATTCAACTCCTTCTGCTTGAAAATATACTGGAGACTCTTATGATCTGTGTAAATATTAACATGAATACCACACAAATAATGTCTCCATATCTTTAGTGCATGAATAACTGCTACTAATTCAAGATCATGGGTCGGGTAATTCTTATCATGCTTTAGCAACTGCCTGGAAGCATAGGCTATAACCTTCCTATGCTGCATTAATACACAGCCCAACTCGACACTGAAGGCATCACAATAAACAAAGTAGCCTTCTGATCCTTCCGGAAGCGTTAGGACTGGGGCTGAAGTCAATCTACCTTTCAAATCCTGGAAACTACGCTCACAGGCATTAGTCCATTGATTTTTTGCTGATTTATTATTTAACTTCGTCAATGGTGCTGAAATAGAAGAAAACCCTTCCAGAAATCTCCTATAGTAACTTGCCAATCCCCGAAAGCTCCGAACCTCTTTAGGCGTTGGAGGCCTCGGCTAAGTCTTCATGGCCTCAATCTTTTGAGTATCTATGCGAATACCATCAGCCGAGATAATATGGCCAGAAAAGTTACACAATTCAACCAGAACTCACATTTTGAAATTTGGTATACAATTCACGAGCTTGAAGAATTCCAAGGACAATATGCAAGTGGTCTGCATGCTCTGTTTTTGACCGAGAATACACCAAAAAGTCATCGACGAACACAATCACAAATACATCTAGAACAGGCCTGAATACATTATTCATCAAATTCATAAACACTGCTGTAGCGTTGGTCAACCCAAATGACATCACCCGAAATTCATAATGACCATATCTAGTCCTGAAAGCCGTTTTTGAAATATCTTCTTCTCTAACCCTCACTTGATGGTACCCCGATCTCAGGTCAATCTTGGAAAACCATTTAGCACCCTATTGTTGATCAAACAAATCATCGATTCTTGGAAGCGGATATTTATTCTTTATCTTCACCTTGTTCAACTGCCTATTGTCAATGCACATTCGTAAAGAACCATCTTTCTTTCTTACGAAAAAGAAAGGCGGTCCCCATGGCGAATAACTGGGTCTAATAAATCCCTTCGCAAGCAAATCCTTCAATTGTGCCTTTAGCTCTTTCAATTCTGCAGGAGCCATTCTGTAAGGAGGAATAGATATAGGTTCGGTGTTCGGCAGCACTTTAATAGTAAAATCAATTTCTCGTTCCGCTGGAAGGCCTGAAAGTTCATCTGGAAATACATCCGGAAACTCATTTACTACCGGGATGGACTCATTTACTTCGGTGTCATGAAATTGGACTAGATGATAAATATAGCCTTTTGCAATCATCTTTTTTGCCTTAAGGTAGGAAATAAACCTGCCCCTTGGAGGCGCTGTATTGCCCTTCCATTCAAGCACTGGTTCTCCTGGAAATTGGAATCGAACCATCTTTGTTCTGAAATCTACCGCACTGGCTGCATCGTGGTAACGGTGGTCTCCTCTGAGTGGGATCACCTCCAACCTGAGAACCCGAAACTCTCAAGCTCTGACCTTGTCTTGAATAAATATAGCGATCAAATCTCCTACCCGCAAATCGAGAAGGTACACTAGACGCAGACTGGCTGGAATGTCTGGAATACTGTTGTCGCTGACCCCCTCTATACTCACTACTAGCACCGGCAGATCTGGCCCTCTTGCTCTGCCCTCTATCAATATCGCACTCACCCCTTCGCGACTGTTGTTGCTCCTCTAGATTTTGAGCGTGGGCCTGAATACGGAGATGTCCATCCCCTCCTAGAGGGAAGCTGTCGAACAATCTTTGAACAAATGTGGCCCTAAGCCACTCACAAATCTATGTCCCCTGTCTCCCATATCAGATACCATAGTAGGAGCATATCTAGCCAATGAATTAAAACGGAGACTATACTCCCGAGCACTCATATTCCCTTGCTTTAGATTTAGAAACTCTGCCGCTGAGCCTTAGCGGTAACTAGCAGAGTCAGTAGCTGAATAGCCTCAGTCATTTGATGACCCGAAGCACCCAGTGGGGGAGTTGGAGGCACTGGAGCTGGAGCTGGAGCTGAAGCCCCTTCGTGCTCCTCTAATACAGGCGGAGTGTGAGATGTGTGTGATGGATCCTCATTATGGGACTCACCCTCCTCTATATGCACTAGCAGCTCTTGTTCAACCCGCCTTCTTGCCGCAGTCTATCCCTTCTCAGCAGTTTTTGCTTTCCTTTTTACCAGCATCGCTGAAATCACAGCGCACAATTTGGGAGAAGGAAATCATATAGCACAGCTCTACCGCACGATCTATGAAGAAGAAAAACGGTCATTATTTCTAAATGCCCCGTAGCATCTCGTTTATAAGTGTGGCGCGCTTCAAACCCATAAACAAGACTCTACTGGACACGGTTCGTAGACACACCCTAGGACAGAACTGCTTTGATACCACTTTTGTCACAACCCGACTCGGGGCCAAGATGGGTACTTGGAGCTGACTACCGAGCACTATTTATCTTGCTGACTATCATACTCAACCTAGACATATATCATTCTCAACGCAAACTTATCATGAACCATCTCCAAATACCTCTCAAAATAAATATATATAAGCATAGGCCCATAAGGCTACAAAAATGATGTACAAAATACAATGAAGAGGTCACATAACATCTACAACCCACATATAGGTATCTACGAGCCTCTAACTGGAATACTAGAATCATAAGGACGGGACAGGACCCCACCATGCCCCAATATGTGCACAGAATAATATACCAAGAAATGGCGACTACGGGGTAGTGGAGTACTCCTGTAAATCTGCTGAAAGAGCTCCTAGGTATCTGCACCGTCTCCCTGTCTAACTGTGAGCATGAACATAGCGTCCATAAAGAAAGGACGTCAGTACAAGCAATGTACTGAGTATGTAAGGCATATACAATAGCATAATGAAGACATAAAGAAACATAAAGCTAGGAGTAACCCTGTGACTGAATGCCTCTTAAGGCGGAGACATGCATGCTAACTTTTACGATAAAAATAATATCATATCATACATATATAAGCTGCCCGACCATATCGGTACAGTGTGTTCAGCCTACTGCAGTGGTGTGTCTGTCCGGCCATGTAGGCTCGGTGTGAATCATACATAAAAATAACATAAGCTTGCATGAGAGCCCAAGTGAAAGCTAAAACTCTATCAGAGTTACGTAAGGTCGGTAGTCTCCGATTATGTTATGGAATAGTCATGATCGTCATAGGATGATTCTGTTTTGATCTGTTGTTGTTTTTCTTTCAGTGATGCCTCCGAAAAAGGCGACGGCCGCCCAGAAGAAAAAGGGCGTAGTAGGAGAGACCAGCCGGGCTCAAAAGGGTACTCGGACCCTTGCTCAGATGATGCGTGATATTACGTCCCGGCAGCCGACTCTGCTACGTCTTCATCGTCAGAGGAGTCTGGAGCAGCTTCACCATTAGCTCCAGGGGCCCCAGCTCCCGTGCCTCTAGCTCCTCAGCCAGGGGCGGAGGACAGGACACTGAGAGAGGCTGTGCAGTTATTGACCACTCTGGTAGCGGGACAGGCTCGCAGACGCGGGCGGAGAGATGGTGATGATGAGGATAGGCGTGACAGCCTGAGGGTTCGAGAGTTTCTATTATGTGGCCTTCCAGAGTTTTACGGGTCTAAGCCCGACGAGGACCCCCTTGACTTTATTCGGGGGATGCGGCGTTCACTAGATTTGGTCAGGGCTTCAGAGACTGAGTTTGTTAAGTTGGCTTCGCATAGACTACGGGATGTCGCTGCTCACTGGTATGAGTCCTGGGAGCTATCTAGGGGTGAGGGTGCTTCCCCAGCTACTTGGGACGAGTTCGTGGCTGCTTTTACCCGCCACTTTTTGCCCCCAGAGTTACGGCGGGCGCGGGTTGACCGATTTTTACATCTGCAGCAGAGGGGTCGGAGTGTTCATGAGTATAATATGGAGTTTGATTCTCTGGCCCGGTACGCACCTGCCATAGTAGCAGATATGGCCGATCGGATGCACAGATACGTGATGGGGTTAGACCGCTACTTGATTGATGGCTGTATGGCGGTGGCATTGCAGACAGACATGGATATTGCCCGACTACAGGCTTATGCTCTGGGTATGGAGGACCGACATAGAGCTGATTATTCCAGCAGAGATCGGGACAGGAGGCTGCCCAAGAGGGCCAGATCCGCAGGCTATTCTGGAGATTTCCGAGGCAGACAGCCTCAGCAGCAGCAGCAGAGCAGATATCCTTCTAAGTCATCACGGGGTACACCCCCACAGTTTACCGGCAGGAGATCTGAGGGTGCCGGATATTCAGGGGCAGGCCCGAGCTCCAGGGCTTCAGGTTCATAGTTGGACAGAGGTTCCAGCAGTTAGATGAGGCCACCCAGACCTTTGTGTTCCTACTGTGGGAGACAACACCCGGGAGAGTGTTTCCGAGCTACGGGTGCATGCTTTGTTTGCGGCCGTCAGGGCCATCAGATGAGAGACTGTCCGGCTAGAGGTGGTATAGGCAGTTCAGCTCAGTCTACCGGGTCAGCCGGTGGTTCATCTTTAGCCTCGGTGGCGATGCGCCCTGCGGGGCGAGGTACTCCAGCACCAGCAGGCCGCGGCAGGGGTCGTGGCGGAGCTTCGGGTTCTAGCGGTCCTTCGAACCGCATTTATGCCTTAGCCAGCAGACATGACCAGGAGGTTTCGCCTAATGTCGTCACAGGTATATTACTGGTTTTCTCTAGTGATGTGTATGCATTGATTGATCCTGGTTCTACATTATCATTTATATCTCCACTCGTTGATGATAAAATTGGGATAGAATCCGAACCGATAGAGCCTTTTGAGGTAGCTACACCAGTAGGGGATTCTGTTATAGCCAGTCAGATTTATAGAGATTTTTCCGTGATTATCTGTGGCCGCTGCACTAAGGCGGATTTGGTAGAGTTAGATATGATCGAGTTTGACGTGATTATGGGTATGGATTGGCTAGCTTCTTGCTATGCTAATGTTGATTGTCAAAAGAAGATAGTCCGATTCCAATTCCCAGGGGAGCCAGTTATAGAGTGGGCAGGTAATACAGTATCGCCGAGGGGTAAGTTTATTTCATACCTCAAGGCTGAGAAAATGATCAGAAAGGGGTATATTTATCATCTGGTCCGTGTTCATGATTTAGAGGCAGAGGCACCGACTCTTCAGTCAGTCCCAGTGGTTAATGAATTTGTAGATGTATTCCCAGATGAGCTTCCGGGTCTTCCTCCCGAACGGGAGATAGAGTTTGCTATTGATCTGTTGCCAGACACTCAGCCTATCTCTATTCCTCCGTACAGAATGGCACCTGCAGAATTGAAAGAATTGAAAGAGCAGCTGAGAGATTTATTGGAGAAGGGTTTCATTCGGCCTAGTGCGTCACCCTGGGGAGCTCCGGTATTATTTGTGAGGAAGAAAGAAGGCTCGCTGCGGATGTACATTGATTATCGGCAGTTGAATAAGGTAACCATCAAGAATAAATATCCCCTCCCCAGGATTGATGATTTGTTTGATCAGCTGCAGGGTGCCAGGTACTTCTTGAAGATAGACCTGCGATCGGGTTACCATCAGGTACGGGTACGAGAGGCTGATATTCCCAAGACAGCATTCAGGACCCGATATGGGCACTATGAGTTCATAGTTATGTCTTTTGGGCTGACAAATGCCCCAGCAGTATTTATGGACCTGATGAATCGGGTATTCAGACCGTTCTTGGATATGTTTGTGATCGTATTTATCAATGATATTCTGGTTTATTCTCGGTCAGAGGCAGAGCATGCGGACCATTTGAGGACGGTACTTGGCACACTTCGGCACCAGGAATTATATGCTAAATTTTCTAAGTGTGAATTCTGGTTATCTTCAGTGGCATTTCTGGGACATATTATTGGGGCTGATGGCGTCCGGGTGGATACCCAGAAGATCGAGGCCGTAAATAATTGGCCTAGACCTACGACGCCGATAGAGGTGCGTAGCTTTCTGGGATTGGCTGGTTATTATCGGAGATTCGTGGAGAAGTTTGCTTCCATTTCAGCGCCTTTGACAAGTCTGACTCAGAAGGGAGCTAAGTTTCAGTGGTCAGATGCTTGCGAGCGTAGCTTCCAGTTGCTGAAAGAGAAGTTGACTACGTCTCCAGTCCTGACTCTTCCGGAGGGTCCAGATGGGTATGTGATTTATTGTGATGCCTCTGGTATTGGTTTGGGATGTGTGTTGATGCAGCACGGCAGGGTGATAGCTTATGCTTCCCGGCAGCTCAGAAAACATGAAAAGAATTATCCTACTCACGATTTGGAGCTGGCCGCGGTCATTCATGCTTTGAAGATGTGGAGACATTATTTATATGGGGTTCACGTTGACATTTATACAGATCATAAGAGCCTTCAGTACATCTTTAGGCAAAAGGAGATGAACTTGCGGCAGCGGAGGTGGTTAGAGTTGCTGAAAGATTATGATGTTGACATTCTCTACCATCTTGGGAAAGCTAATGTTGTGGCGGATGCACTCAGCCGCAAGTCTATGGGCAGACTAGCAGATGTGCCATCAGAGAGTAAAGAAATGGTTCGCGATATTCATCAGTTGGCTAGTCTTGGAGTTCGCTTGGCTGATTCTGGAGATGTTGGAGTTTCTGTTCGAGGTATGGCTGAGTCCTCTATTACAGAAGATATTAAGCGGCATCAGTATGAGGATCCTATTCTGGCACAGTACAGAGACGCAGCTCTGGCACAGGAGAAGACTCCGTTTGAGATTTCACCTGATGGAGTGTTATTTCACAGAGGCAGATTGTGTGTACCTGACGTTGCAGGGTTGCGGCGACAGGTTATGGGCGAGGCACATTACGCCCGATATTCTGTTCACCCAGGGTCGACGAAGATGTACCATGATATCAGATGCCTATATTGGTGGGACGGTATGAAAAGAGATATAACAGAGTTCGTTGCTCAGTGTCCAAATTGCCAGCAGGTTAAGATTGAGCACCAGAAGCCCGGTGGGCTATTGCAGGAGATGGAGATACCGACGTGGAAGTGGGAGATCATTAATATGGACTTTATTACAGGTCTACCTCGCACTCCACGGAGGTATGATTCTATTTGGGTTATTGTTGATCGGCTGACGAAATCAGCCCATTTTCTTCCGGTTCGGACCACCTATTCAGCTGAGGATTATGCCAGGATTTATGTCAGGGAGATTGTACGACTTCATGGAGTTCCTGTGTCTGTTATTTCCGATAGAGGTGCCCAGTTTACAGCTAAGTTCTGGAGATCGTTTCAGGAGGGATTGGGGACCCAGGTGAGCCTGAGTACAGCCTTCCATCCCCAGTCCGACGGATAGGCCGAGCGCACTATTCAGACATTGGAAGATATGTTGCGTGCCTGTGTTATTGATTTCAGGGGTAGCTGGGATGACCATTTACCGCTTGTTGAGTTTGCGTATAATAACATCTACCACTCCAGTATTCAGATGGCACCATATGAGGCTTTGTATGGCAGGAAGTGTAGATCACCGATCGGTTGGTTTGATGTTGGGGAGACTGAGTTGATTGGCTCAGAAGTGGTCCAGCAGGTCGTGGATAAGGTGAAACTTATTCGAGAAAGATTGTTGGCAGCCCAGAGCCGACAGAAATCTTATGCCGATAAGCGACGTCGACCGTTAGAGTTTCAGATTGGCGATTGGGTGTTCCTGAAAGTGTCACCGATGAAAGGTGTTATGCGATTTGGCAAGAAAGGAAAGCTCAGTCCGAGATATATTGGGCCCTATCTGATTATTCGCAAAATAGGCAAGGTGGCCTACGAATTGGATTTGCCAGCTGACTTGGGAGCGGTACACCCGGTATTTCATGTTTCTATGCTTCGTAAGTGTATTGGTGACCCTTCCAGAGTCTTTCCTGTAGATGACATTCAGGTCACAGAGGAGCTATCTTATGAGGAGCAGCCTATAGCCATATTAGATCACCAGGTAAAAAGGTTGCGGAACAAAGATATGGCTTCTGTTAAAGTGCTGTGGCGGAACAATAACCGAGAGGAAATGACCTGGCAAACTGAGGAACATATGAAGAAGAAGTATCCTCATTTATTTTCAGAGCCTACAGGTAATCCAATTCTATATTTGACTATGTTGTTTGATAAATGAATCGTTGATCAATGATTGTATTGTTGTGATAGTTAGTAAGGAAACTCCCCCAAATTGTTGTATGATCGGTAAGGTTAATCTGACATTCGAGGACGAATGTTCTAAAGAGGGGGAGGATGTTAGAACCCGTATTTGTGTACAGTGGAATAATCCAGATTTAATTATGATAAATTAAGGACAAAAAAATTATTTTGGGATATAAAGTCGGGATTCTTGACCTTCGATTTTATTTTGAGATATATGTGGTGCATGAATTTATTGGTATGGAACAATTAGGAAAATTTGGGACCAAAAGTGATAAAAATTGGAAGATAAAAATTATCCACAATTTCCATGGTTGGCCCACACAAATGGTGTTCAATTTTAATTGGTCCACCACATTGTGTGGGCCACAAACAATAAGAGATATTATGGGGACTTAAAAAGATGACCTTAAGTCATCTCCTCACCATTCTATACTTAGCAAAAAAACAAAAAAAACAAAACAAAAGTGGAAGAACCAAGGGGGAGCTCACGGCTAGGAGCAAGAAAACCAACCCCCATTTCTTTGCCTTCAAAAATTAATTTCTTGGTGTTAACCCACTATATTGAAGTCCCTAAGTAGCGTGGAAGAGTTGTTTGGGTCATCTAACCATTCATTGTATCCAATTGCAAACCCTAGGCTATTGTAAGGTTGAAGAAGAAAAGGTAAGATTTGATTTTGTTTTTGCGTTATGAAGGTTATATCCATGTTGTAGTATGTTATAATGGAGGAAAATCATGAAATATGAAATGTTGGAGGTGAGTTGTGTATGTGGAGCTTGAGCCGTGTAAATGGGTGTTGTTGTGTTGTGATTGAAATTATGAATTAATGCCTAGTTAGTTGATTATGATCATTGTAAGGTGAAGAACAATTGAGAATCATCCATATATGTATATGTGTAGTGTTAGCCGAAAATGGGTCACCTTATGTGCCAAGAATTGAATTAGTATCGCTTATTGTTTAGCCGTCGTCGCCATGAATTCTATGTTGGAAATGAAAGTTTATTGACTCAAATTGATGTTGTAAATATTGCGGACTGATTTGGAAGTTGTTGTACATTTAATGTAAATTGTGTATTGATGAAAATAGCATTGTTAGAATGTAAATTGTAGATACGAACCATGATTTGGAAATGAAGAAAAAGTTAGGGGGGCTGTCTCGGTTAGGGGCTGTTTCGGGTAGCTTGGGAAAATTTATGGATTGTTGGAAAAATTGTATAAATTGCTTAGAATGTCCTGAAATGTTTTTGGTATGGGTTCGGGTTAGTATGTGAGCGTATAAGCGTCGATTTTGGCTTGAAGGTAAGTCGTCGAATTGAATTTATGAAAGTTGATGAATGATGGAAAAGAGAGCTATTATTGTTGTATTACCTTTCGGATTGATTATTAATGTTGTTAGGTTGGTTGTTGTTGTTGTTGTTGATTGATACGGCCGAGTTAAATTCTCGGGGTAGCCTATTTACAGGGGAAATGCTGCCCAAATTTCTGTAGAATTAAGGGCGAAATTGGAATTTAATGCCCAAAAAGTCTTTAGCTAATGTTTGACATTTTATGGCTTGTTTATAGATCGTGGGCAGCCCGAATCATAGGTTGGATTTATCTTGAGTTTGGATCGTATTGGAGAGCGTTTGAGGTATGTAAAGTAATCTTCCTTCTTCGGCATGCCTTAGTTAAAATAGGCTATGATATAAGCCTCGAGGAAACTCTATTCTCACAATCCGAGCATGTTTATGAATCGCATTTGTTCTTTGGCATCCTTGCCTTGTCATGGCAAAACATTGATCCTTATGTTCTTGGAATCCATAACTTGTAAAGATTACATGAAAGCTGATTTTTGTTTTAAAGTTCATTCTTTAGCGATTCCAAAACATCAAACGCTCATAATTTCCTCAGAAAAGCTCGGATTGCTTTGAAATTTTCGTAGGAGTTTGTATGATATAAAATGAGTATGTTTTTCATAGGCGGGCTCAGTTCGGGCCTATACTCGTCCGTGGGTCCCGCGACGCCCTTTTGGTAATTTCGGTAACTTTGGGGAAAAAAAATGTTGTAATTATTGTTCCGATTTCAAATATGACTATTTTACTTATCATTTGGATTTATGATGATGATTTTATGCATATGATTCCTCACTACTCCGCTCGTGCCCTATGATATCGTTCGCCGGTTCCCGGGCCGGTTCTGTTGTCGTGCGCTTTGTGATACATTCCGGTGTTATGCTGTGATTATGGTTCACCGTGCTCCTCGCTCGAGGGCCGGGTTCCACTTATGTTTGGCGTTATGCTGTGTTTGGCGTTATGCTGTGTTGTGATGTGTGACGGGGATTCGGAGATTTGAAACTTTCTGGTGTTATGCTGTGTTGTGGCGCCATCGACAGGCGGGCGATCACATTTTCCTGTGCCCTATGCATAATTTATACTTTGGAAATAAACATTTTGATATTTTTTTTTTTGATATGTATTATTTTCTATATATCTGATTCGATTATTATTCAGATTTATTTCTGTACCTTCTGCTTTGCATACTCAGTACATATTTCGTACTGACCCCCTTCTCCGGGGGCTGCGTTTCATGCCCGCAGGTACAGACGCACAGCCTGGTGATCCACCTGTTTAGGACACCCTTTCTGCTATTCGGAGTGCTCCTCTCTTTCCGGAGCTTATACTTTTGGTATATATATTTTTATTAGTGCATTTGTATATATTCGTTCATGGGTACGGTGGGGCCCTGTCATGTCATATGATTCTGTCGGTCTGTTTAGTGGTCTGTGGACATGTTTGTGGGTTAGGGTCTTTCTGTATGGATGTATGTACATGTCGTTTGGGCGATCCCATACGCCGAGGCGGCCGGTCCGCATATGTTTATATATTGCTTGGTTAGCCCTGTGTGACTTTTGTTGGTATTTTCTGCGTGCAGGGTATATTGGATAGTCCGTAAAACAAAGGAAACTCTGCCGAAATTTTCTGGAAATTACCTAAATTTGAAATAAAGCCTTGTCGGCTTCCGCCATATACTAGAATGAGTTGATAGAATTTGAGATAATATTTGATAGATGGGTTCGGGTGCCCAGATCGGGCACTAGTCACGGCCTACGGGGTTGGGTCGTGACAGAGAGTATAGCCTAGAGTTTGACTTGTTGGCTAGATATGCACCCACTATTGTAGCTGATATAGCGGATAGAGTGCATCGGTACGTGATGGGGTTAGATCGTTATTTGGTTGATGGTTGTATGGCAGTGGCTCTTCAGCCAGATATGGATATTGCTCGGGTACAGGCATATGCACAGGGGGTAGAGGATCGACACAGAGGACGCCAGCCAGATAGAGATTATGATAGAGCCCAGCATAAGAGGGCCTGATCGGCTGGCTATCCTGGCGAGTTTCGAGGCGGGAAGCCGCAGCAGCATATTAGACATCCGTCCCAGCCAGCACAGAATGAACCTCCACAGTTTACAGGTAGAAGGTTTGACAGCACAGGGTATTCAGGAGCCGGTTAGAGCTCCAAGGCTTCGGGTTCGCAGATGAACAGAGGTTTCAGTCAGTCGAGGCCACCTTTGCCTCGGTGCTCTCGGTGTTGTAGGCCCCATTCTGGGGAATGCTGTCTCGTTACAGGTGCTTGATTTTTTTGCGGCCGTCAAGGCCATATTATGAGAGAGTGTTTGTATAGGGGCGGTTCAGGTGGTAGGGTTAAGCCCACTGGGTCGGTTGCTGGTTCATCTTCTTCTGTAGCTATGCACCCTAGAGGGCAGGGTGTTCGGGTACCAGCAGGCCGTGGTAGAGGTCGTAGCGGAGTTTCTAGTTCTAGCGGTCCTTCGAACCGCATATATGCTTTGGCTAGTAGACAGGATCAGGAGGCGTCACCAAATGTGGTTACAGGTATATTATCAATTTTCTCTCGAGACGTGTATGCATTGATAGACCCAGGCTCCACATTATCGTATATTTCTCCCTTTGTTGCTAGTAGAATTGGGATAAAACCTGAATCGTTAGAACCATTTGAGGTAGCTACACCAGTAGGAGATTCTGTTATAGCAAGGCAAGTATATAGAGATTGTTCGGTGATTATATGTAGTCGTTGCACCAAAGAAGATCTGGTAGAGCTAGATATGACTGAGTTTGATGTTATTATGGGTATGGATTGGTTACCTTCTTGTTATGCTAACGTTAATTATAGAGGCAAGATAGTCCGATTTCAGTTCCCAGGAGAGCCAATTATAGAGTGGATGAAAAATACAGCATCGCCGAGGGGTAAGTTTATTTCATACCTCAAGGCAAAGAAGATGGTCAGAAAGGGTTATATTTATCATCTGGTTCGGGTGCATGACTCACCATGAGGGGGCACGTACAGGGCTTAGGGGCAGCACATAAATACATAATTTGATGAGTAATGCATTCACCACAAGTTCATTTTACTTCAACAATTAAAGTAGAGAGGGAAAGGAGCAAAGAGGAGCTCTCAGCCATGGCAATTTCCAGCCGAGAGTGAGCTTAGTGAACGGAGAAATTAAAGTGTTGTGGTGTTGTGAACATTCAATGGATTAGCAATATTTAGGAGCCTAGATTATCAAGGTAAGAGTTAATCTTTTTTTTTTACACGTTTTGGAGACAATTTAAACTTGTATAAATTGGTAGGTGTGTGATGAATATAAGGAGTTATAAATGTTGATGTGAAAAATAAATTGAGTCGTGTAGGGGGTTGTTCTAATTAGGCAGGGAGAATTAATTTTTAAGTTGCATTATGGTTTTTGTTATCATGGATTATATGGTAAAAGAATGAAAGAATTAGATAGTTAAGGTTGAAGTTGTGTTGTTATGAACATGTTGTTATCCTTGTTAAATTGAAAAGATTGAAGATATGACTATGTCTATATGTTGTTGTTGGTATTTCTGTGTTAACATGAGGGTAATTGGAAATTCGGGTTAGGCGAATATATAGGGGAAATGCTGCCCGATTTTCGTTAAATCTTTAACTAATGGAAAAACCCAAACGAGAATGTTTAAGCTAAAGGATAATTTCTATAAGAAATGGGCTACAGATTTATGAACTAGAAAGTATAGTTACTGACGATAACGTTACTCTTATTCTAAATAGGCTAAAAGAGCGACAAAGCGAACAGATTTGCGAGTAGTCGTTAACAGGTACGTAAAACTGTCCCTTCTTTCTTTTGGCATGTCTTAGATTTAAGTGACGAATGATATGAGCTTTGGGGTAATTCTATTCATAAGTTTCGAGTGTGATTCATGATTCCTATTCATTACTTGATGTTAGATCTCTTGAAATGATTGAGCTTCCCTCTCAAGTTTTCTATACGTTGGATAGTAGTCGATATATATAAGCTCCTATTCATAGAGACTACGATAATTGATGTCCTTGACTTCTATAAGTTGTTTCATTCTATATTGACATATGTCTATGGTTCTTAAGGCTATTTTGATATTATTTATGATGACGTTCGAGGGATATTTAGTATGATTGTCACTATTGATACTCAGGTGTAAATCCCTTCTTCTTATTCTGTTTGGGTCTTGATAATGTTTTAAATTGCATATGGTTGCTCACTACTCTGCTCGTGCATGCCTCAATATGTCTTTCACCGAGTCCCGGGCCGGGTATGTTATCGTGCACAGTTTCACTGCATTGTTCACCGAGTCCCTCACTAGAGGGCCGGGTACGGTATATATATATATATATATATATATATGATATGTTATGGCGGCCAGGAGGGCATATGATGACTTTATTCACCGAGTCCCATAATGGGCCGGGTATGATATATGATATTGACACGCATGATTTATGTTTCAAAAGGCAAGTGTTTTGGTATTTTGAATGTTATATTTGTCTCCTGCACCCCTATTTCCGTTATGATCCTCTTTATCTATTTCATGCTTTAAATACTCAGTACATATCTTGTACTGACCCCCTTTCTTCGGGGGGGGGGGGGGGGGGCTGCGTTTCATGCCCGCTGGTACAGACACTCGATTCAGTGATCCGCCAGCTTAGGATTCCCTTTCTGCTGTCTTGGAGAGCTCCGTTGTTCCTGAGCCTAGATTTTGGTACAGACCTTCTGATGTATATATATATGTGTGTTTGTCTGGGGGTACGACGGGGCCCTGTCCCGTCATATTTCACTGTTGAAACTCTTAGAGGTCTGTAGACATGTATGTGGGTTGTGTTCAGGTTTGATCAACTGTGTCTATATGGTTATTGTGGATGTTCTGTCGTGGTAGCAGCCTTGCCGGCTTGCATATATACTGATATGTAGTGGCAGCCTTGTCGGCTTGCGTAATATACTGATATATAGTGGCAGCCTTGTCGACTTGCGTAGTATAATGATATATATACAGTGGCAGCCTCGTTGGCTTGCGTATGTTATTACGATGTGATTAATTGAGGACCTATATTATCAGTCCGATTATGTTTGACAGGTACATATGGGTGTCCAGCTCAGGCACTAGTCATTGCCCACGGGGCTGGGTCGTGACATTTCGGGTAGCATAGGAAAAAACTTTTTGTGTATACCTTACCTACGGATGGACCTGATTTTCCTTTGGTGGGGTACATAGGCAGTCTCTTTAAGACTCGGTCCTTTTATAATAAAAATTAAAAATCCCCTTGGGAAGAAGCAAACCAACCATAAAGACCACTTACCAAAAAATCAATATTCCTTAAAATTAAAAATCCCCTTAATTCCTAAAAATTAAAAATTCCCTTAGTATAGGATGGGTAGAAGCAGATCAACCATAAAGACCACTTACCAAAAAATCAATATTCCTAAAAACACAAAAATACCAAAATACCTTTGGAATGTGAATTAGTGAAGAGTTGAAATAAAATATATGAATCTATGTGCTATAAAATGCGAACGACGTGATATCTTGTGTTTTGTGCAGTCAAGAGTTGAAGTAAAATATATGAATCTATGTGCTATAAAATGAGAACGATGTGATATCTTGTGTTTCGTGCTTTAAATCTAACGCTAACTTGGGAGCCTTTGATTTGGTTTCTCTTGTAAACAGGGGTCGATTCGCTTGCACTGGTTACTCGATCAAAAACTGCCGCGACGTCCTTAAACCCTCAAGAAGAAAACATTCCTGAAACTCCGCCACTAAATAACAACCAGAACAGAACTGCTTTAGTCGAGGGTACCCCAACAACTGATATAGCTAGGATGCCTTTGGAAGAGGCTGTTAACCTGCTGATGAGGCAATTGGCTGAAGCTAGAGAAGAAGCAGCCCACCTGAGAGCCGAAAAGGAAAATGCTACTAATGCTGAGGCTAGAAGACCTCCACCCATTTTCCCAAATCTGGATTTACTGGTCCCTGACCACTTCTCACAAACCCAGACTGGGGCTACTTTTCAAACCCCACTGCGCCCAAATACCACCCATGTGGGGGATTTCTCTCACCAAACACTAGCTTTCCAAACACCGGCTCACGCTACAATATCCCATAGTACAAATGCTTATCAAGCCCCTCAGGCAGCAGGAATTCCTACAATCTGCCCTATGCAACCAAATGTCAATTTTCAAGACCACGTCACTCATATTGACACCTCTCTAGAACTGGAGAAAATGGAAATGTTCTTTGAGGCAAGAATAGACAAGATCGAGAAGGAGATGGGGAAGAAAATTATTGAACTAGAACATGGCTCTAAAAAGAAAAAAGGCCTGAGATACTCTGATTTGTGCATACATCCAAACATGTGTCTACCAAAAGGTTTTAAAATTCCCAAATTTTACCATTTAAATGGGTCGGGTAACCCCAGAGCCCACCAAAGGGCTTATTGTGACTAGTTGGTTGGAAATGTGGAAATAAAGCTTTGCTCATGATGTGGTTCAGTCGAAGTCTATCAGCAACAACCATGGAGTGGTTTATCTCACAAGACATCAGTTGATGGAAGACATGGGAAGATATAGGTAGCTCATTCATTGAAAGATTCCGCTTCAATGTCGAAAACATGCCCGATCGCTTCTCATTGGAGAAAATTCATCAGAAATCAACCAAAACCTACACAGAATATGGCAGTCGCTGGAGAGACGAGGCGGTGCGTATGCAACCACCTATGACTGAAGATGATCTTATAGCTGCATTTATACGGTACCAAGAAGCTGATTGTTTTAACAAAATGATAACTATGAAAGGGAGTTCCTTTCCGAATTTAGTCGACATTGGGGAAGACATCGAAGATGGCCTCAAGACCGGGAGGATTGTTAGTGTGTTAAACAAATCAGGTGCGTCTGACGCCGTGAGTGGTAAAAAGAAGAGAGAAGATGTAACCTATATTTCTAGAGCTACTAGCCCAAAAAGATGAGGAAAAGAGATAACCCACAAACCTCAAGACAACTACCAATCGCCTCTACCAACCAACTATATAACCACTTCACCACAGTATATCCCAATGTCTGTGTGCTACACAAAACTTGACTACCAAGCTCCAACACCAAATTATCAAATACCGACACCAAGAAACCAAGCTCCACGATGAAATTATCGAATGCCAGCACCCAATAACCAAGTTCCACAAAACCTGACTTTCCAAAACCAGCTTCCACCAGCAAACTATAAGGCACCCTAAAAGAAACCTATGAGAGTACACACTCATTTGCCAAAATCAAGGGCTAGTTGGTTTGCCAAACTAAGAGACGCTGGTCGAATGAATGTTGTTCCACGAAAACCTGCTAACCCGAAGGATCAATGGTAGAGGCTAGATTTCACTTGCGCCTATCATTCTAACCATGTTGGCCATATTATTGAATATTGCATAAACTTAAGGCACAAGCTATAAGACATGATTAACAATGATGAGCTTATCCTAGAACCAACACCTCCAAATGTGGACACAAATACTCTTCTTAAGCCTGGAGGAAATCAAATTCACATGATAGAAAGATGTGATGAATGGGAGAAGAGCCCTGCGATGATTCATCCAGATATTGAAAGATTGGAAAGCACCGTCGCCTCGTTTTTCTTAGAAGAGCAAAAAGAAGTGTTAGGCCCTTTGACAAAGAAATCTGAGATGTCCCAGTCATCTATTATAGCCAAGAAAGAGCCATTCGTGCTCAAATATCCCTCAATAGTCGCTCGAATTCAGAACGGGCCGTTCATACTCAAAACATCAGTGCCAGTTAAGAATGCACTTTTGGTGATCAAACCACCGCACCTGATGATGGTTAATAAAGGAATAAAGATAGCCACTGTGGTTCAGGGTATGACTAGGTCTGGATTATGTTATGCTCCAGAAGAGCCTATGCTCAAAACGCCACGTTGTGAAAATCCTTAGAGAAAGCCGATCACTGAAGGCGAAGCTGAAAACTTTTGGAGGCAAATGCCAGTCAAGGATTATTCGATTGTTGAGTAACTACACAAAACTCCTGCCAGGATTTAGTAATGTAATTATTACTCAGTTCATCTCAACGTCGATTAGCCTTAATGAAAGCTTTGGATAAAGTTCAAGTGCCCGCCACCAATACAAGTGAAGCATTGGTCGAGATTGTAGGGTATGTTGTACGAGTGCATAGGCTATAATTTTCTGACGATGAATTACCGCGATAAGATTTTCCCTCAAGTACTGATTGATAGAGGGGCTGGGTTGTATTTATGCCCCGTGACGACTTTGAAACAACTTGGGTACGATATTTCCAAAATCTGCCAGAGTCGAACAAATGTAAAAGCTTATGATGGCACAACCAGCGACCTAATTGGAGAAATAGATCTACACATACAAATGGGTCCCGCAGAGTTCTTGGTGGAGTTCGTAATCATAGATATCAAAATGATTTACAACTTATTATTGGGACGACCATGGTTGCACGCCGCTGGAGTCGTGGCACCTTCGTTGCACCAGTCTCTTAAATTCATATGGTATGATCAAGAAGTCGTGATTCATGGCAAAGAAAGTATTCATAACTATCCACACAATTCTGTACTGGTCATAAAGAAGTAGCCAGTCAATACTGATTTTCACACTGTCGACTTGGACATGATAGATCGCAGGGGAGATGACTAAGATATCCCTATGCCACCAGTCTACAAAATGGTTACTACGACTATGATAAGAAGTGGGTTTGAGCCCGGGAAAGGTCTGGGAAAGAACTTACAAGGAATTAAAGAACCAGTGAGTATCTAAAATGGAAAATATCGATTTGGGGTTGGACACGATCTATGTGAGGCAGAAGAGGAAGAAGCAGAACATGGACCAATAATTCTCGTTGCAATGAGAAAGTCATTCCCTCATCTATACCAGTCCTTCACAGCATGACCATTGAGTCACAACAGCAATGATCCAGAAGAGGGTTTAAGGACATTGTTTTTGGAAAAGGAATGCTCAGCCATCATTGAAGAATGCTTTAAAGCATTGGAGATTCATCGTGCTGAGCTAGGGGAAACAACAAGTGGATGGACTTCTACCTCTTTGTTCACTCTGCGGTAGAAAGAATGCTCACTTTCAGAAAAACGGCGAAAGTTGGCTTTGAGGCCCAGCTTGTCGCCTTTTCATGTTTTCTTATTATGTGTTGTTTAATAATGGAAATGACTCGATGTGCCATTCCAAGCCAGGACAATATTTTGTATCACTCTTTTTTTATTTCCAATGAGAATGCCTCAAAGTTTACAATAAGACAAACTCGCTTTACTTTACCTATATATATATATATATATATTTATATATATAATTATGTAATTAAAATTTCTTTTGCCTAATTGATAACCGTGTTATTTTGTTTTACAGTAATAATACAGAGGCCACAAATAATGTCTTGTTATGTTACGAAACAAGTAAAAATGACGACGAACAAAACAACGATCAAGAAGAAGAGATAACTGAACCAGAAGGATTGATAGACGTCGAAGAGGAATATGAAAATAGACCGACACCAAACCTAGAGAAAACAGAGATAGGTAATCTAGGGAATGAGGAATTGATTCGAGAAACCAGAATAAGTTTACATCTGACAAAGACTGAGAGAGAAGGGTATCAGAGTTTGTTGAAAGTGTATGAAGATGTTTTTGCTTGGTAATACGCCGATATGCCAGGTTTAAGTACGAACATTGTTTCCTATAGGTTGCTGATCCTTGAAGGATTTTCCCTGTCAAAATAGAAAATCAAGCAGCCTAAGCCTATGTCAGCATCTGAATTAAAGAAGAAGTAGAAAAACAGATTCAGTCAAGAGTTGTGGAAGTGACACCATACCCGACATGGTTAGCGAACATAGTCCCAGTACCAAAGAAAGGTGGGAAAATAAGGATCTGTCTGGACTATCGTGATCTTGGTTTAAAGGATCGGGAATCGGAGCCGTCTTGGTTTCATACTCGGGCCAATATAATCCGGTGGCCGCCAAGTTGAACTTGAGTTGCACCAACAACATGGTTGAATACGAGGCATGTATCTTAGGTATACGTCTAGCCCTCGACATGGACCAAGACCGATAGATCGGTTCCTAGAAGTCAAGTTCAAGCATATACCAAGAACACAGAACTATTTTGTTGATGCAATAATAGCATCCATGATTAAGCATCCCGACAGTAGGTACATTGATCAGGTCAAAGTTGAAATTAGAGATCAACCAGCTCACTGTGCTTTTGTTGTTATGGAAAACCTTGGTATGTTGAAATCAAAATGTATTTGGAGAAAGGAGAATATCACGAAGGAATCACCATCAATCAGAAGAAAACTATCAGGAAGTTCGCGAATGGTTTCTTTCACAAAAAGAATGTTATGTATAAAAGAACCCAAGATTTGGGATTACTTAAATGTGTTGACTCTATCGAAGCCACAAGATTGATTGAAGAAGTGCATGCTGGAACCTGCGGGCCTCACATGAATGGGTTTGTACTAGCGAAGAAAATCTTAAGAACATGTTATTACTGGATGACCATGGAGAATGATTGTATCAAATTCGTCCAGAAAGGCCACAAGTGTAAAATTCATGGAGACTTGATAAAGGTCCTTCCGACAGAACTGAATGCTATGACATCGCCTTGGCCATTCGCCGTGTTACACCTTGGAAATTTTATGTCGTCGCATAGTGAATGAACCAATGCGAGCTTACGGATAACAGGATGTTCTTAAGACTATAAGATGAGTATTTGGTGGTCTTAGAATGCGTACGTTAAGATCTTGAAGCTATATGAATTCATGGAATAAGGATTGATAAAGATAAGTGGAGTATAAGTGAGGTTTAAGAAAGTTTTCGTAAATTATTGCGTTAAGAATTGTTTGGTAAGGTCTTGAGGATGAGTTATAGGGATTTTTAGATCATTAATGAAGTATTAAACAAGTGTTAAGAAGGTTGTATAAGGATTGGAGATCAAACGAAATGACGCAGACAACTTCGGAAAAAGTTGTGAGTTCTATGACCATGTTTCACGGACCGTGAAACTTTCCACGGACCGTATACTGGTCCGTAGAATACCCAACAGAGATGATGGTTTCCTGGTGGTGATCCATGACCAGTTGTACGAGCCGTACAATATTCCACGGACCGTACAAGTGTTCGTGGAAATCCCAACAGGCTGAGTAAGTTCAATTATATATATGTGATCCCACTTCATTTATTTCATTTCCCACACACTTATTCATCTCTCAAGACCTCTAGAAGGTTCCATACATTTCATCCACAAGAATTCAAAGGAAATTGATGATCAACTTCATCAAACTAACAAGGATCCAGAGTATGAAACCCATTAAAGTCATCTAAGCCAAGAAATTTCAAAGGAAGTGAGTTAGGGTTTTTGGTGCAAGAAGAGTATTGCTACTCAAGGCTTGTTCCTACAATATCTAAGGTAAGTTTTATGATATTTTCATAATGTTTAAGATATTGAGAAATTGAAACACTTGGATTGATGAAGAATATAGAAAATGGGTCATAAATGTGGGAATAGTGCTATTGTTGAGTAGTAGTTTGGAATGAATCATGAATATGGATATGTTGTGATTGTAAGTAGATTATGAATGTCATTTATACCATGGAATGAGCATTATACGTGAAGGAACGTAAAAGTGAATTATGACCATGATTATGGGGAAATTGAAGTGAAATTGTGAAATGTGGATAATGTAGATAAAAGATGATTGTTATTCATGATATCATAAATGATGTTACGGATGTTTTGGGAGTTGATATGGAATATGGAGGAACTCATATAAAAAAAGGAAATGCTGCCCAATTTTCCCTAGAAATAGTAACATGTTCTTATAGTCGATTAACTAATGTTAATGTGAATTCTCTTGAAGGTAGCATTGAAGGAGAACAAGCAAGCGATGGATTAGTTAAACGGAAAAGGTATGTGAGGCTAGTCCTTTCTTTCTATGGCATGAATCCTATGGTATGATTTTCCTTCTTCTCTATGAATCTTCTATATCCCGGAAAGCTAAGAGTCTATGTCCATGAATAGATACATTATGAGTTCAATTATGATGATGATGAGTTAAGTATAAAGATTCTAGAGTTCATCATATGATGTTCCTATAACACTAATGATGTCGTATGATATATACACTCACCTCATATACTATTCCCTGCAAGGTGAGGCAGAATACCATTAAGTCAATGATGTCCTTCATTGTATCCACTCACCTTACATATCATTTCCTTCATGGTGAGGCAGAATACCATAAAGTTAAAGATGTCGTCTATTGTATACACTCACCTTATATATATTATTTCCTTCAAGGTGAGGCAGAATATCATAAAGTTAATGATGACGTCTATTGTATACACTCACCTTATCTACTATTTCCTTCAAGGTGAGGCAGCATACTTGTAAATGTTCCATAATGGAATCGGGGGTTCACGGCCTTAGGTCACCTCGATAAAATATAGCTATATTTGAGTTATTATACATGCATTATGATGAGTATATGTTATTTTTATGTATGAACAAACCACTAGTGGGCAGCTTACATCCCGGACGCGGGAGGCCTGGACGCAGGTTATACATTATCACACCGTACCTATATGGACGGGCAGCTTATACATTATCACACCATACCTATATGGACGGGCAGCTCATACATTTATATACTTATACACTTATATATATATTTATGCATACATGAGATGATGATGATTATGAAAGTAAGCCAGCATGCATTATTTCTTTTATGATTCACAGTCAGTTACAGATTGCTCCTCATTTGATGCCTCCTCATTTCATTGATGTTTCATTATTGTTTATGCCTTACATACTCAGTACAATGTTCGTACTGACGTCCGTTTTCTTTGAACGCTGTGTTCATGCCCACAGGTAGACAGGGAGGCGACCCAGACTCGTAGCAGCTATTAGCTGATTTGAAGAGCACTCCATTTTCCGTAGGTGCCACTGATTATTATTTTGGTATATATGTATATGTATGTTTTGGCACGACGGGGGTCCTGTCCCGTCCATATGTCTAGTACTCTAGTAGAGGCTCGTAGATGTGCAGTGTGGGTAGTATGGTCTCACAAGTTTCCTCATTGTATATATGTATGTATATTATTTTGATAGTTGAAAGGCTCATGTATATAAAGTAAATATGTTCCAAATGATAATAGTTACCATGGTTATGAGCATAAGATGCATGAATGAGAGCAGATGAGCAATAGAACAAGTAGTGCTCGGTGGTTAGCCCCAGGTACCCGTCGCGGTCCCTAGTCGGGTCATGACATGCCGCTTGGGGCATGGATGTCATTGGACCAATTGAGCCAGCTGCTTCAAACAAATCCCGTTTCATTTTGGTTGCCATAGACTACTTCACCAAGTGGGTGGAAGCGGCATCTTATGCATCAGCAATAAAGAAAGTAGTCGCAGATTTTGTGTGCAACAACATCATATGCCGATTTTGCATCCCAGAGTCAAACATAACAGACAATGGGGCTAACTTGAACAGCCATTTGATGAAAGAAATGTGTGCACCATTCTGCATCACTCACCGAAATTCAACTGCATACCGACCACAAATGAATGGGGCTGTGGAAGCCGCAAAACAAAATCAAGAAGATCCTCAGGAAAATGATTGATAACTACCCAGACCAGCATGAACAACGGTCATATGCATTACTGGGATATCGCACTACTGCCAGGACTTCAACTGGGGCCACTCCGTACCTGTTGGTGTATGGCACTGAAGCAGTAATACCAGTCGAAGTAGAAATCCCTTCACTTCGAATCATACAAGAAGCTGAGTTGGACGATGCAGAATGGATCTACAAGAGGTATGAACAACTAGCTTTGATAGATGAAATATAGATAATCGCAGTTTTCCATGGTCAATTGTACCAACAAAGAATGGCGTGAGCCTTCAAAAAGTATGTGAGAACTAGGGTTTTTCAAATTGGGCAATTAGTGCTCAAACGAATATTCCCAAACCAAGAAGAATACAAAGGAAAGTTTGCACCAAACCGGCAAGGGCCTTATATGGTGCGAAAGGTACTATTAGGAGGAGCAGTGGTACTTACTGAAATCGATGGTCAGGAGTGGCGAAGAGCAATAAATTCAAATGCCATCAAAAGATACTATGTGTGAAGAAGTAGACGACTATGAAAATTCAGAGATTTTATAGTTTATGTTGCTTTAATTGCATTTACTTTGTTTGTAATTTTGCATTTTTTCTTCTTAGAAAGACCAAATCCAAAATATGTACGAACTACGTGAGGACTTGAATCCCTATACTTATACGGGGATACACAGGAGCTTTTCCAAGCTCGGACGCGTTAACCCAAAAATCCAAAATTATGTATTTTGAACTACGTTATGACCTGATTCCCATTTGGGATACGTAGGCGCTCTTTTGAGTTCGGTCTCACCAAAAATTCCAATTTGTTTACCCCGAACTTCGTTTCGACCTGATTTCCCAAATGGGATACTTAGGCACTCTCCCGAGCTCGGTCATTCCAAACAAAATTCCCAACAAACCTTAGGAAACCTCAGGGTCGATCTAGGAAGAGAGAGATAAAGGCAACCCCACAAGAAAACTGGGGAAGAATTTTTTAGAGGACCTCAAAATTTCTTCAAATACATCAGTTCAAAGGAACGAATTGATTAAAACTTCTACACTAGGGAAATGTTTTTGAGAAGAATCTCAAAAATTCCTCTGGCACGGTAAGATTCAGAATCGATAAGTACACACTTACACTAGGGCAGAATTTTTAAGAAGGTCTCAAAAATTCCTTTGACATAGCAAAATTCGAGTTGGTACAAAGATGTATGCAAACTGGGGCATAATTTTCGAAAGGAATATGAAAATTTTAGTGCAAAACAAGACCAAGACGGAGAAAAGTGATAGAGGACTTTGTTCGAGTAACTAATGTCATGACATTGAAAGGCTATACATAAACTATATCATTTCAAAAATACCAAAATAAATATATGTTTTCCAAAATCATCGCTTGAAATTTTTACTAAAAATAAATGATTTTAAGGAAAATGAGCATTCTTTCCTGCCAAACTATGAACGGAAGAAGTCCATGTGGAGGGAAAGCAGTCGACCATATAGGAAACTGATGAATTTTTCTGTGGATGCAGGAACAAACAAGCATGGATGCTTTTACACTAACTTGTTTGCTAAGATGTTTGAAACAAGATAACGACAACGAGAAAAGTGAAGAAGAAACTTCAAGGAATAGCGGCAAAGAAGAGTATACAAAAGGGTAACAAAGCCCTCCCTACGTAAAGTTCGCCTTACGCTGACAAATGTATTCGTTTTGCAGAGCACAAAGATTTTTATAAAGAAAATTTTAAGATTACAAAAAGATATCATCACGATTTACCGAAGTTTGGTCTCCACTAAACAGTATTGTATCAAAGTATTGAGACCTCGGCTGTCACACCCAAAACTGATGAGTCGGGACGAGTGCCTGACCTCTATTGACCAAGCATCCCTATACTCGTACCTGTAGCTCACTGAAAGATAGAGAGGCCCATTTACGACTTATAACTGAGCTATACTGACTCATACAAGAATGACATCAAGAACTATCAACTATATGTGCATATATATATGTATAAATATATATATATATATATATATATATATATATATAAGAATAGTGCAAGCCGACTAGGCCGCTACATATGTTGTATATAAAAGAATGGGAGCCTACAAGGCTACATCACATAACATCTACAAACAACTGTCTACAGACCTCTAATAGTGTGCAAAGCTGTAGAAGGCAAGGGACAGGGCCCCATCATACCCATATTAATACATCTCAAAAATGGCATACAAAAATAGACTGTAGCTCCGGATAAAGTGGAGTGCACTGACCCCTGCTGGATGGAAGTCCTACTGAGCTGGACCTCCTGTCTGTCTACCTGAACCTGCGAGCATGAACGCAGCCCCCCGAGCAATAGGGAAGTCAGCACAGAAAATGTACCGACTATGTATGGCATAAGAACAACCTATACATAGGAATCATGAAAAGTGTATGAAACATAAAAGCTAAACTCAATATCTGAAAGTGCCTTTGCTGCAGATGCTATGCATACTCTCTTTAAAAAACATCTTATACATACATATATATATATATATATATAAATATATAGTATACTGCCCGACCATATAGGTGCGGTGTTATCATCATCTCATCATCATCCCGTGCCCGGGGTAATCTCATAATCTGCCCACTGTAGTGGTGTGCATATCTACGTGTCTGCCCAGCTGACTATAGCGTGGCGCGGTGTGAGAAAATAGCTGTACATATATATAAATGCATGAAGGACTCGGAAGAGAATACTTTGAACTACCCTTAGCAACATAAGATCTCTCGAAACCATAAGTATAAAACATAGGAGACCAAGAATACGATGAATCCTATACCATCAAGGAGTAGAGTCTTTGGAACTCGCTCGCTTACTCTGTTTGTTCATGAGATAAGGATCATGCCAAAAAGAATAGAAAGGACAGCCTTACCATACCTTGAAGCGTATCTAATCGTCCAACGTCTACTTCATGAACTCGCACCTCTACAATCAAAATAACATAGGCTACAATTATCCCCTTTACAACACTTACTATCCAATTCAAGTACGAAAGGAGCTTAACGAATTGCGCGCAACATCTCTCTTGTAAACATAACAATCCTTCAACTTCCAATTCAATCCAATCATCAATAAAACCACCAACAACAACAATATCAATACTTACGTACCAAAATATAATCAAATCTATACCAAACCATTCCTCAAAACAACCCTTAACCCTAACTTTACCCTTATTCAATTTACCACTTTCATAACTATATTTCCTTTACCTAAAACCACTAAAACTCTTGATAATTAACTCAAACACAAAGGTAGGAATCATATACATAGCTTGAGGGGTCTAGGATTCCAAGAATCAAACTTCAACTCCTATTCAAAAGCTCAACAGCTTCAATGGAACCCTAGGAACAACTTTTCCTTCACAAACTCGGGTTTACGAGGCTCGGATCTTACTAAATCTTCACTAATATGATGGAAAATGTTGAGAGAAGATATTTATGGATTTTCTCTGGTTTGGGGAATGAAAATAATGAGAATAAAATTTGAGGCTACATATATATCGGTAGACCTAGAAAGTTCTAGCGACGCGGTTCGACGGATCGGTCGACGGCTCGTCGACCTGCCACCTGAAAGTTCAGAGGCAAAAGCTTGTCGACGTCCCGTCAAAGGCGACTTGTTTTTGCAGACCTTCCTGAGTCGCCCCGACTTGTGTTGATTTGATTCGTTAAACTTCTACTCCATCTTATTGCTAAGAACATAAGCTTATACTTCAGTATACGCGGGGTTAGGTACGTAAGACCTGAAAAACTCAGGTGCAGACCTCCGTACCAAGGGTATGAACTACCAATAAACCAAGGACTTTCTTGCGATGAAAATGAGAGGTGTAACATTCTCCCCCCTTAGAAACATTCACCCTCGAATGTTTATACGAGTCGGGATTTATAATTTTTTTTGCAGAGTCTCCCCTGTAATTATACCATTCCAATCTGTGCACAACAACCCAAAATAATTCCACACAGGGCCACATGCTAAAATATACAACACTCTGGCCTCACACGACCAATAACAATATCTATAAATGAAACCAATACCTGGGGAAGATGATGCCGCAGACTGAGTCTCCTGAGAGGATGCAAACAAATACGGGTATTTAGCCTTCAATTTCTCTCCAGCTTCCCAAGTCATTTCTTCAACATTATTATTTCTCCACAGAACTTTAAAGGAAGCAACATCCTTAGTTCACTATCGACGAATTTTTCTATCCAATATAGCCACTGGGCCTCTTCATATGATAACTGCTTGGTCACCTGGATATCATCTACTGGTACAATCCTTCAGGGATCTCCTATACACCTTCGGAGCATGCACATATGGAATACTAGATGTACAGACTCCAACCCTGACGGTAGTTCTAGCTCTTATGCTACCTTACCCACTGTACGATGATTCTATATGGCCCAATGTATCGAGGTCTCAACTTACCTTTCTTGCCAAATCTCATAACTCCCTTCATAGGTGAGATCTTCAGGAAGACCCAATATCCTACCTCAAACTTTAACTTGCTCCGCCGATTATCTGCATAGGATTTCTATCGACTCTACGCCGTTAATAACCTCTCTTAAATCACTTTCACCTTGTCAACTTCTTGTTGTATTAAGTCTGGGCCTACTAGCGGATTTTCTCCACCATCAAACCATTCTATAGGTGATCTACATCTTTGCCCGTATAAAGCCTCAGAAGGAGCCATCTGGATACTGGAATGGCAACAATTATTATATACAAACTCAATAAGAGGAAAATGATCATCCTAACTACCTCGGAAGTCAAGTATACAAGCTCTGAGCATATCCTCAAGTGTCTGTATAGTACGCTCCGCTTGTCCATCTATCTGTGGATGAAATGTAGTACTAAGACTCACTTGAGTCCCCAATCCATTCTGAAAAGATCTCCAGAAGTTTGCATTGAACTGCGCCTTTCTATCTGAAATGATGGTTGTAGGGTCACCATGAAGTCGTACAATCTCTCTAAGATAGAGCTTCGCATAATCTTCAGTTGAATAAGTAGTTCTGATAGGAATGAAGTGAGCTAACTTTGTAAGCCTATCAACTATGACCCATATTGAATCATACTTCTACGGAGTAAGAGGAAAACCTATAATGAAATCCTTATTGATTACCTCCCATTTCCATGTTGGAATCTCCATAGCCTGCAATAAACCTCTAGGCTTCTGGTGCTCTATCTTGACTTACTGACAATTCAGACATTGAGCGACAAATTCTGCTATATCTCTTTTCATACCATCCCACCAGTAAACTTCCTTGAAATCATGGTACATTTTTGTTGTACCCAGATGAATAGAATAGCGAGAATAATGGGCTTCCCCCATAACCTCCTGACACAGCCCTGCAACATTAGGAACACACAATGTACCTCGATACCTGAGTACTCCATCTCCTGCAATCACGAAGGATGTTTTTTTCTTTTTGAGGAGTTGTATCCCAATAATGAACTAAAACAGGATCTTCATACTGACGCTCCTTTATCTCAGCTACCAAAGATGAAATTGTTGTATCCTGAAGTGTAACTCCTGAATCTAGCAACCAAACTCCAAGGCTAGCCAACTGACGAACTTCGCAGACTATCTCCCTCTTCTCTGGCTGCAAATAAGATAGGCTACCCATTGATTTATGACTAAGAGCATCAGCTACTACATTAGCGTTCCCAGGATGGTACAGAATATCAATATCATAATCTTTCAACAACTCTATGCATCGCCTCTGACGTAAATTCAAGTCCTTCTGCTTAAAGATATACTGGAGGCTCTTGTGATTAGTATAAATATCGACATGAACACCGTATAATTAGTGTCTCCACATCTTCAAGGCATGGATCACTGCAGCTAACTCAAGATCATAGGTTGGATAATTCTTCTCATGCTTCTTCAACTGTCTAGAAACATAAGTGACAATGGGGGTGCTGAAGTTAACTTATCCTTCAGCTGCATTAATACACAACCCAAACCAATACCTGAGGCATCACAATATATCACATAGCCTTATGTTCCCTCCGGAAGATTCAAAATGGGTGCTGAAGTTAACTTGTCCTTAAATATATAAAAACTTCGCTCACAAGCATCCGTCCACTGGAACTTAGTTGATGTCTGTGTCAGCTTGGTCAATGGGGCTAAAAGAGAAGAAAACCCTTCTACGAACCTTCTATAATATCCTGCCAGACCCCAGAAACTATGTATCTCTGTTTGTGTCGTGGGTCCAGGCCAATTCTTCACAGTTTTAATCTTTTTGAGTATCCACCCTAATGCCATCATCTGATATGATGTGACCAAGAAAATCCATAGAGTTCAACCAAAATTCCCACTTTAGAAAACTTCACATATAATTCTCTATATCGAAGAATTCAAAGTACTGCAGGTAGATGATCTGCATATTTGGCCTATGACAGCGAATATACCAGAATATCATCTATGAACAAGATCACGAATAGATCTAGGAAGGGTCTGAATACACGATACATCAAGTCCATGAAAACAACCGGAGTATTAGTTAACCCGAATGACATAACACGAAACTCATAGTTTCCATATCTAGTCATGAATGTCGTCTTTGGAATATCTTCCTCCTTCACCCTAACGTGATGATACCCTGATCTCAAGTCTATCTTCGAGAAATATTTAGCAAACTACAGCTGATCAAATAAATCATCAATCCTCTGAAGCAGATGCTTATTCTTTATGGTCACTATATTCAATTGCCTGTAATCAATAAACATTCGCAAAGAGCCATCCTTCTTTCGTACAAATAATATCGGTGCTCCCCACGGCGATGTACTGGGCCTATCTGAATATATATATATATATATATATATATATATATATATATATATATATATATATATATATATACTGAAAAGAATAGTGCAAGCCGACTAGGCCGCTACATATACTGTACAAAAAATAATAGGAGCCGATAAGGCTACATCACATAACATCTATAAACAACTGTCTACAGACCTCTAATAGAGTGCAAAGGTGTAGAAGGGACGGGACAGGGCTCCGTCATACCCATATGTATACATCTCAAAAATGGCATACAAAAATAGACACAACTCCAAATCAAGTCGAGCGCACTGACCATTGCTGGATGGAAGTCCTACTGAACTGGACCGCCTGTCTGTCTACATAAACCTGCGAGCATGAACGCAGCCCCCCGAGTAATAGGGAAGTCAGCACAGAAAATATACCGATTATGTAAGTCATAGAAACAACATATACATAGGAATCATGAAAATGTCTGAAACATAAAAGCTAAACTCAATATCTGATAGTGCTGCTGTGGCGGTTGCCATGCATGCTCTCTTAAAAAAAATCTTATACATACATATATATATAGTATACTGCCCGACCCTATAGGTGTGGTGTTATCATCATCTAATCATCATTCCGTGTTTGTGGTAATCTCATAATCTGCCCATTACAGTGGTGTGCACATCTACGTGCCTGGCCGAACGACTATAGCGCGGCGTGGTGTGAGAAAATGGCTGTACATATATATAAATGCATGAAAGACTCGGAAAATAATACTCTGAACTACCCTGAGCAACATAAGATCTCTGGAAAGCATAGGTAGAAAACATAGGAGATCAAGAATACGATGAATCCTATACCATCCAGGAGTAGAGTCTTTGGAACTCGCTCGCTTACTCTGTTTGTTCATAAGATAAGGATCATGCCTTAAAGAATAGAAAGGACAGCCTTAACATACGTTGAAGCGTATCTAATTGTCCAACGTCTACTTCACGAACTCGTAAGTCTACAATCAAAATAAAATAGGCTACTATTAGCCCCTTTACAACACTTACTATCCAATTCAAGTACGAAAGGAGCTTAACGAATTGCGCGCAACATCTCTCTTGTAAACATAACAATCCTTCAACTTCCAATTCAATCCAATCATCAATAAAACCACCAACAACAACAATATCAATACTTACGTACCAAAATATAATCAAATCTATACCAAACCATTCCTCAAAACAACCCTTAACCCTAACTTTACCCTTATTCAATTTACCACTTTCATAACTATATTTCCTTTACCTAAAACCACTAAAACTCTTGATAATTAACTCAAACACAAAGGTAGGAATCATATACATACCTTGAGGGATCTAGGATTCCTAGAGGAATCAAACCTCCAGTCCAATTCCAAAGCTGAACAACTGTAATGGAACCCTAGGAACAACTTTCCTTTCACAAGCTCGAATTTACGGGGATCGAATCATAGTAAATCTTCACTAATATGATGGAAAATGTTGAGAGTAGATATTTATGGATTTTCTCTGGTTTGGGGAATGAAAATAATGAGAATAAAGTATGAGGCTACATATATATAGGTTGAACTAGAAAGTTCCAAGGGCGCGGGTTGACGGACGGGTTGACGGCTCGTCGGCGTCCTCCGTCGACCTATCACCTGAAATTTAAGGGGCGGCTGCTCATCTATAGCTCGTCAATGTGCCGACGGCCAGTCAAAGGCGACTGGATTCTGCAGACCTTCCTGAGTCACTCCGACTTGCGTCGATTCGATTCGTTAAACTTCTAATCCTATCGTATTTCTGAGATCATAAGCTTATACTTCGGTATACACGGGGTAAGGTACTTAAGACCTCAAAAACTCAGGTGCGGACCTCCGTAACAAGTGTATGAACTACCAATAAACCAAGGACTTTCTCGCGACGAAAATGAAAGGAGTAACACCTGCCTAGACGTCACATGGCTTACCTTGATACTATGACGGGTTAGACGTCTTAAATTTGGTAAGGAAAGTCCTTACTTGAATCGGGTGACGTAATTCTGACATCAAATTTAAGATCGTCGACACTAAATGTCAGCAAAAATGGATTAATTTTTACTCGAAAGGTGGTCACAATTTTCACCCTGACAATCCGTGATTTGAAGATGACGTATTGATATCGGCATCAAAATGTCGTATTCACAATAGTGTCTAGTCCTTTCAAAAGGTTTAAACCTTGTCGACAGGCGGGTATTCTTCCCCAAAGTAAAAAAAAAAAAAAAGATGTCAGTCTTGCCGCTGAGGTAAACTTCATATAGCCAAGATGACCATATGGATTAAATGACTACGTCCCGAAGGGGCTGAGTCATCATCCATATATATAGCCAAAAACTGGTAGCATAATTCCGAGGTTGATGTCCACAATAGTTGAAACACGAATATTATTCCTAAATGAAGATTTGCGGTTGCTACGATAGTTTATTTCAAGTTGACATAATCCTTGTTCAGGGAGAGTAGTAGTCACGAGAAAAAGGTCCGCACTTGAGTATGCAGTAGTTAAATTGAATATTCTGACTAAATGTTGTAATTCTGGACACAGAGGTTAGTAGTCATCATGAAAGGAATATGATACTTCACTCTGATGTACTATTTACACTTGTGTATTTTTACTATAAGTGATGTGATCCCAAACTGGCATACCGCATACTTCGTATGAGGATAACGATGCAGTCGGCACCAGATTTGCGACAGTCATCATAGTATATGAAAATGATGTGAGTCCGAATTTTCAGGGATGCCGGATATCATATGAAACAAAAATGACCCCGTACTTGAAAACATGATTCTCATTAGTAGCATCTTGCTTACGAAAATGACAACCGGAATGGGGTGTGAAGGTTTCGCAAAATACGGTATAGCCCGACCTAGATCCCAACAGAGTTATCACTCGAAAATGAGAACATCTGAAACAACAAGAAAAGAGCCAACTGAAGTATCGTGATGATTATTAAAATTTATTTCAAAAATATACATACACAAAAGAACACACTTACAGAGAAAGAAGAAAAGACGGATGAACGTTGAGCAAGCGCCGGATAAGTGACAGAAAATGACGGAGCTAACCTTGAAAGCAGATAGCAAGAATGCCGCTCAAGTATGATGTTTACAATAAAGATAAAAAACAAATCAAACCACTAACACGTAGGACCCGACGCTTGGAGATTGCTAAAAGCTAACGAGGACAGCAGCAAAAAGCCGAATTCAGATCATGCAGAGCATACGTGGAACCTTTTCTTTGGAACCTAGCCAAAAACCGTGTACGAAAGTCTAGCTTTCTACATCAGGATTGGAACATCACTTCAAGTAACTAAGCCCTAATAAATCCTTTTCAAAACCGCTTCCGGTTCGGATTTTCAACCGAAAATAGTCAAAGGTATTCCCACATAAAGGGATAGTCCTTTTCGAGCTATCGAGTCGAACTACAATTGGCTTGATTCCCAAAGCCAGTGATATGTAGGCTACTTAAGTTTTGAGGACCAGCCATATTCCTATAATTATTTTGGGACATCCTGAGATAGTTTAAACAAGAATTCTTTACTTTATAGTCCTCATTGAGTCAGAACTACAAACGACCTTCATTCTCATGTAACCATAGATATGTAGGAAGCCCAGAAACCGGGGTCCGACCATACTTTCGAAATTTTGCGTAAAGAGTTTTGTAATTTCGATTTTATTCGGTAAAAATTAGATTTGTCAAATTCGTAGCTCAAGGATGGCATTGTCATCCTCGAACTCCGAAGGGGCAGATGTTGACACCTAATTTTCACCTCATAAGTTGTGTGCTTTAAGTTTCAAATTTTCCGAGTCAAAGACGGAGTAAGGATACTTCCTTTCAATTTTAGAAATTCAAAAATTCTGAGAAAATTGAAAAATTGACATTTTATTATTATTTCACAAAAATTGACAATTATAAGAAAATTACGAGCTATTTATTCTCACAAATTTGATTCGAAAGGAGGATATGTATCCCGCTAGGCTAATTCAGGGAAATTGTTAGTTAAAACGGCATATGAACTACAACTCATTTTTTACCGTATTTTTTCACATTTTAAATATTCTCCGAAACTATATCAATATTAGGCTTGTTTTAAAGCAAATATTTTAAAGTTGTGAGTTTTAAATTTTAATTAGCCTAAATAATTATTTTTATTTTTTGACGTATGTATTTATAATATTTGGTCTTTAATTGATTTAAATCGGGGGGGGGGGGGGGGGGGGGCATGTTAACTTAAACATTTTTAAAATTTAAAGGGGGGGTCTTTTAAAAAAGGGGGGAATGGAAGTTTATTAAAAGAAACTCCCCCCCCCCCCCCCCCCCAAATTTTCATTTTACTCCACCCGTCACCCTCCGCTTCTTTTCAGGCGATATAAGCGACATTGTTAGGGTTTGGTTCACACCTTCGAATAAGGGCAATTTTGGGCTCGTTTTCGTTAATTGTTTGAGGGCTTTGGACCTTAACCATGTGCTTTTATGGTTTCCAGGTTCAGTTCCCTTTGAATTTTCATTTTTCTATTTAAATTAATTCCTAGAACTCGGATGTTACTCGGGTTTGATTGGGTTAAGGTTTCCATGGGTAGGATCACGAACCCTTGGCCATCTTGTGCACCTTAGCACCACAAAATCAGACCTAGGGGAAATTTCCTAGCAAGTTCCTACATTAAGGTACACAAATTGGGGATTTTATCCCATTGTAGTATTACTACAACTATATGGTTAATAAAGGTTGTTTGTACTATTTTTGATTTTTTTCCAGATTTTTATTTGATTATTTGGATAGATTTTAGGGTACAAATGAGTTGTATTTTGTTGTCCTATATGCAAAATTTTGAATTATCTGTTTGGGGGGGGGGGGGGGTACAATTTTAAGATTTTTGGGGGGAAAACTTAGGATGAGGTGTCCCTTTTATCCTAGGATTCCCTAATTTCAAAAATCTATATATAGCAAGTTGAGGAACTGGAAGAGGGACGTTTTTTGAAATTTAGAAAAGCATAGGCTAAAAATATAAAATATGTACAAGAAATATATGTATGAAAAACAGTTCTTAGAAGATATATATTTTCAATATGTCTGGATATACAAGAAGGAAAAGAGAAATAAAGGGGATTTTTGAGGATCAAAAGTGTTACACCTCGAAAAACATTTCGTTGATGCACAGTGAATTTACTAACGAAGGGAACGATTTATACGATGTTTCAATAAGTAAGAGATAGCATTTGATGACCCTAATTGAGATTTCAAAGACGTTCGAGGCAAGAGAAGAAAGCTTCCCAAGAAAGGCAAGGTATACGTTATGTATCGGAAAAGATTTACGAGTAAAAAAGTTAAGGATGACTTAATGATGTCTTGGAGAAGAGTTATAACGCCCCTTAGATTGTCAATAAAGTGTTAGATAAGTTTCAAGAAGGGTCCATAAGGATTGGAGATCAAACGAAACAACGGGATTCATTTCAAGAAAATGGGGATACACGATCGCTTATACGGTCCGTATAAGGGTCCGTATAGCACCCAACAGAAAAGTAGTTTCTATGATGGTGAAGTACGATCAATTATACGGACAGTATAATATTGTACGGACAGTATAAGTGTCCGTGGAAGTCTCGACGGGCTGAATTAAGTCCAAGTATAAAGTGATTTTCCCACTTCATTATTTTCATTTCCCGTTCTTCTCCGTTTCTCTCAAGGCATCTAGAGTGTTCTAGACATGTCATCAACACTAAATCAAGAATAATAAAAGATAAACTTCATCAAACCAAGAGAACCAGGTGCAAGAAACCCATTAGGGTTCGTCTAAGGTAAGAAACCCATTGGAAGTGAACTAGGGTTTTGGCTCAAGTGAAGTACTTCCACTCAAGGCTCATTCCCACACTATCTAAGGTAAGTTTTATGATCATTCCATGTTGTTTAAGGTGTTGAGAGGTTGAAAGACTTGGATTGTAGAAGGAGAAAGAAAATGGGTCATGAATACGAGAATAGTGACATCTTTGATTGGTAGCTTAGAATGAATCATGATTCTTTATATGTTGTGATTATAAATATGTTATAATGACATTAAGAACATGGGATAAGCATTATATGTGAGAAAACGTACTAGTGTACTATGACCATGATTATGGATGAATTGAAGTGAAATTGTGAAATGTGGATAATGTAGATGAATGAAGATTGTTGGTTATAATATTGTGAATGTATTATAGACGGTTGGGAGTTGATATATGATATGGGGAAAGTTGCGTAAACAAAGGAAATGATCGATTAGCTAATGTTAATATGAACTCTCTAGCCTTAGTTGAGCATGTTCATATGATCGATTAACGAATGTTAATACGAACTCTCTTGAAGGTAGAAACGTGAGCATTGAAGGAGAACGACTGTCACGACCCAACCCCGTGGCCGCGACTGGTACCCTAACTGGGTACCCGTACATACCTACCCGACCGAATTTCAAATCATACGGATTTTTTTTTTCTTTTTAGAACAGAAGTTACAAAAGTAGGTCGATACAAATACGGCACGCGCGCAAACATACATATATATACATATATACCTGAACATACAGACATTTGCATATAAGCCGATAAGGCTAGCATACAGACGAAACCCGTAACCCACACATCTATCTACAGGCCTCTACAGACATACAGAGTCATATGACGGGACAGGGCCCCGCCGTACCCAGAATATCCATACATACAGAGTATAAAGAAGACGGGAGATATATACCAAAAATACACGCTCCGGATCAAAGGAGCTCTTCAAAACAGCTGAATCAGAAACCTACGCTGGCGGGGTATCACCTGGTGTGTCGGTACCTGCGGGCATGTAGCGCAGCCCCCGAAGAACGGGGGTCAGTACGAAAAATGTACCGAGTATGTAAAGCAGAACATAACAGATATAAACATAGTCCGAACCGGAGTCACAGAAATATAACGAACATAACCATAAATCAGACTGACGGACAGAGTCATGATCCAGACAAACATACAGAATCGTGTTCTTTACCGATAAACAGAATCATGGTTCGGACAGACAGATGGAATCATAATACGGACAGATGAGCAGAATCAGAATCCATACGGACATACAGACATAGTCGTAATTCAGACGGACAGACAGAAGTATGTCGGACAGAATTATGCATGCAGAGTAGTACAGAGTCATACAGAATCATACAGAGGCATCTGCTTATATAAATATAGATAGCACACGCATACATTCATACAGATCCCGGCCCTGTCTGGGGGCGCGGTAACAGAACCCGGCCCTCTTAGTACGGGACGCGGTGGACAGACAGAATCAGATCAGATCATATGCCATCCTGGCCGCCATCCCCATACACAAATCATAATATCATACAGACATACAGATCCCGGCCCGTACGCCGAGGGACGCGGTGAACAATGCAGAGAAATATGCACGATAACAGAACCTGGCCCGGGTCGCAGTGAAAGAATGCATTGAGACAGACACGAACCGATAAATGAGAAACTACTTACATACAGACTCAATCAAACTGAAGGGTGCCAAACGGCGAGTCAAAATCAGAGTATCCAGATAGTATGCATAGTACGCGCCTATATCCTACTTAGGAAGGCACGACAGATTATTAGCAGAATCAGATTCTCAGATGGTCAGAAATCATTTTGTAAGAATTGCATAAAAATAGTTGTATCATAATCAAAACAATAGTTCAATTGTTTTCTGAGAAAAATCGGGAAAAAGGGAAGTATTTAAAGTATTACAGAAGATATCGGGCCTTGTGGGCCCGCCTCGGACCAACTCGAGGCAACATATGTAAATTATCGCTAATAGACCTTATGAGGTCATCCATAATCGTTTGGAAGTGTTCCGACTCCGGTTAGGGAGGTTTTGTACAAAAACTCACTTTAACGGCAATTTGCAAGAAAATAGCTTCAAATGAATTGAAGGAATTGGAGCGGTTTTCCGTCTCGAATTCCGGGGAACGGAGTCGTACTTAAGGCTCGCGGCCGAGCCTATCACATCCAGAACATGCCTAAGAACAAAGGGAAAGGCTCCACATACCTCGATAACGCGTTACGCTCGCTTGGCGTCAATCCAAATTTCGTCCAAAATCTGGAAATGGTCAAGTTTACCATTTGTTAGTTTCAAACTTTTCAATAATCTAACTTAACACATACTTGCCTACCGAAATTTCGGCAGCATTTCCTCTGTATATAAGACATCCCCGAGACTTAGCTCGGCTCAATTCATCAACACAACAACCCAGAATGACATCAAAACAACAATAGACATTAAAACATACACTATGGCATCACTAGCCATCTTTCGACATAACGAAACATCTTTCGCTTCAAACTTGCATTTCCAAACCAAACTTATTATTTTCATATCCATTATCCATCAAAATCATTACGACATACATCGGAGGCATCCATACCATTTTCACATAATATTCATAAGATACACAACATTCAAACTTTCCCTTAAGCCACTATTTTTTTTCAATTTTTCCTAACCTTCCACATACAAGTTCATTATGCAATTCCATCTCCCAAATTCATCAACAATGATCATAATTTGCCTCTTGATACTTTCATTTCCATTGTTACATAAATCCTAACAAAGTTGCATATTCTCCTACAACAACTTAATAACCATTTTTCCAAGACAATAAGAATCATTAACCTTCCACTCACATCATATGGCCACAACAACATAAGTATTACATTAAATAAATTCAATCCATCCACTTTCATACAAGGCACCACACGGCCAACATGCAATATCCCCTAACTTCCATTAATTCATCCCACTTTCATTCCTAATACAATTTCCACCATACTATAACTCAATTACAATATGAATTTAAACCATCAAAATCATGCAATATACATATATGTATTCGGCCAACACACCCTTAATTCCAACACACAAAATTTCCATATTTTTCATTCATTCACACATACTACAACATACATATACCATTTATAACACAACAAAAGCATGAAATCCTCACCTTTCTTCAAGTTCTTCACTTGGAGGATGAAATTGTTTTCTTGCCACAATATTTATGTCAACTTGTAGAGGGCCTTGCACTTAGTCATAATCTCACAAGGGATGGATTTTTGAACCAAAGAATTGGCTCCAAAAATGTTTTCTTTCTTTTTCTTTTCTCTTCTTTCTCACCCGAATTGGTCTTTTTGTTTTTTTTTGCTTTGGCTTTTGCTTTGTGTTTCTTGAATGTTCTTAATACTTATCCATGTTATATAATTTCCCATGGAATTTAATTAATCCATGGGCTTGGACATATGGTGGCCGGTTGGGCCCCTTAAGTTGGGCCTCCATTCACTTAATTTTTTTTGAGCCCAAAATGATTGGCTAATTATTTTGTAATTCATAAAACAAGTTTCCAATTTTCCCCTTGGCCTCCTTCCGTAATTCCACACCATTGAATTCATAACCTACACATTCATACCAAGTAAGGTCCAATTGTGGCCTTATTCATCACAAATCAATTTATCTTGAATCTGTCGAATAAACAAAAATGTCGGATGTAACATCCTCCCCCCCTTTAGAAACATTCGTCCTCGAATGTTAAATTGACCTTATGGGGCGTCATACTACTTCGGGAGGGTTCTCTTTATAGTCGTCCTTTACTGACTTTCCGACATGGCTTCTTTACCAACATTATGGGTTAATTTTTCACATCACTGATTCAAATGCCTTCATAATATACTCTCTCATACCCCACATAATCCTCGAACCATAAGCTATATTCTTGTAACAGACAAATGCTTTCCAGACGTCATAGTCCATATCATTTCTTGTGACACTGCTGAGTTCCCTACCACGCTATCATAGTCCCACTTCAAACCAGACACTTCATACCAAACAGATTCAGAACTAGGACCGGACGCGTAGAAGCATATCGGACGGATTCGTAATCGGAGGCAGACGTACTAAACCATGGCGGACGGATTCGTGGTCAAAATCAGGGGTACGGAGGTATGTCAGACAGATTTGAGATCGGAGTCAGACGTACAAAGATGTATCATACATAATCATGATCAAAGTCAGACAGACAGAAATGTATCAGATAGAGTCGTAATCAAGATCAGACATACGGAGATGTATCAGACAGGCGTGCGATCGAAATCAGATGTACAGAGGCATATAAGACGGATTCATATCCGGAGTCAGACATACAGAGGTGTGTCAGACAGATTCGTAATCAGAGTTAATCGTACAGAGATATGTCAGACAGAAACGTATTCAGAATCAATCATACAGAAGTATGTCGACCAGAAACATATTCAGAATCGGATGTACAAAGATTTATCAGGTGGGAACATAATCGAGTTCAGAAGCATAGAGGCGTAATAGACAGAGCCATAGCAGAATCGGAAGTGCAGAAGTATAACAGATAGAATCTGAAGCCGAATCAGATCACTCTTAGTAAGGCTCCAGTGCTTTATGGAAAATTCCCTTATTGGTACCCTGGTCAACCAAGTTATCACACAAATCGTCTCGCGTGTCGCTTATCGACTTTTTCCTACCATCCATACTCATTTTCTTTTTCAGACCTCGTCATACCAGACTGAGTTATAATGGAATAGGGGTTGTTCTAGTCCTTGACAGCATTTGTGCCCTCACCCCCCGCTTCGCTTCATGTATTCGGTTTAGTAAAACCTTTCGTCTATCACAACGTTAGTTGCCGGGACTCGGCTCTTAACCCGCATGGGCACCAAACGAAAATCATACATACACACATACACACACATACACATACACATACACACATACAGATATATTTACTAATGTCTTACTGGCGGACGTCTCGGACTGTTATTCAGATTCGCTCAATTTCCCGAGCGGTGTTGTACCTTTTCTTTGCCCATTTAGTCCGCCTCGCTCTGCGCGACTCCTGTAAGGGCACTAATCACCCCACACATTCCATTTGTCCTTTTGGTTACCCCAAATTTTCATTTACATCTATCATACTTACACTTGTGCAAACCTTTGCATTACTTCCCAGGGGGTCACCCATCCCAGAATTGCTCTGGCTTGAGCACGCTTAACTCCAAAACTTTCATGCATTTCGACGCGTTAGGGGGCTGATATAATTTCGTCGATCGCCCCGCACGACCTTTGTCACGTAATTTTTGAGCAAATCGGGGTCTTAACAAATTTTCAGAAATTTTTTGTAGCGGGCCCCACCCCCGGCTAAATCGTACCCTTACCATGTCGCCTTTCTGAATCTTAAACATTCACCTTCATACACATATACATATGATTACGGATAACCCACGGATTTAAGTCTTCGTCCCACGAATTCCGCCTCCAAATAATCGGTGGAATCTGATAAAATATCACCGTAAGGTGTTCTCCGGCCACTGACAGAAGAAAACTAAAGTCCGACAAATATTGCGGGACCTTTTTGTACTTAGTTTACATATTTACTTCCATATTTCTGGAAAAATTTGGGCAGAGGTTCCTCTGTTTTTCTTGCTATCCAAAACCTGTACACCAGAAATACCAATTATGCCTCACAGGGCCAACACATATACACACACACACATATCATATCATGTCGTATCGCAGCCACACGGGGCTGATAACCTCAAGTAAGAATTATAACGTGGTCGACACTTACCACACGTGCCCAACTCAACAGCATCGGAGGCACTTTCCTGTTTACTTTCATCCGGGATTTCTAGACTCACATTGACGGTGGGGACATCTCAGTCGCCCTTGCCTTTGGTCACTAGGTCTCTAATCCTTTTAAATTTCCGTCGTCTTCATAGAACAACGTTTTACAGATATCATACACATATTGAAATTTCTAGGAAACTTACATACTCATAACTGATCAACTCGGGTCTAACCTGGGAGCTGTGTCCCTCATCATCGTCGTCGGTCTGGCCCCCACTGTTACCAGCGTCTGAATCGGAGGAGTGTAGGTAGCCTGGCAATTCCTGGTTCACCGACGGCCAGGACAAAGGGCTGGAATAGGGCGTGACACTCTCTGGGGAAGCCTGTCTAACATACTGCTCCACTACCGGAGCTGCTGGCACATCCTCGGGAATCTCCTCCTCCGGCGTCCCAGAGGAATGCTCTAGTGGCTCAGCCTCGGGGCTATCCTCCTCCCTGGGAGTAAGAAACTCTGGAGGTATCGTCGCTGGGTCCTCCGAGGGGTCGGTATCATAACTGTCTTCCCTGGGAGCCTCTGCTCTGGGGATCAAAAACTCTGGAGGAATTGTCTCTGGATCCTCCGAAGGATCTGTCTCAATCGAGTAGCTGGGGATCTGCCTACTCGGTCCTGGTGATGTCCTAGGGGCCTTATTAGCACCCCCATCCCCATCATCCGAAGCGCTCCTCTTCATTATTTATCAACCTACGATCACCTGCAGGAAGAGGGTCAGAAACATTTTCCCCAAATACCGACACTTCTGCTCTTCTGGAGCCTCGCTGTAGATACAACAATTCGTAGGGGAGAATCATCCTAATCATATAGCTTTATCGCACGATCTAAGAATCCAAAGAAGGGTAACATCCTAAATGCCCTGTAGCTTCCTGTTTATAGATGTGGTGCACAACACATCGATAAACAAGACTCTACGAGACACGACCTGTAGACATTCCGAGGACTAACCGCTCTGATACCACTTTATCACGACCCAACCCCGTGGCCGCGACTGGTACCCTAACTGGGTACCAGTACATACCTACCCGACCGAATTTCAAATCATACGGATTTTTTTTTTCTTTTTAGAACAGAAGTTACAAAAGTAGGTCGATACAAATACGGCACGCGCGCAAACATACATATATATACATATATACCTGAACATACAGACATTTGCATATAAGCCGATAAGGCTAGCATACAGACGAAACCCGTAACCCACACATCTATCTACAGGCCTCTACAGGCATACAGAGTCATATGACGGGACAGGGCCCCGCCGTACCCAGAATATCCATACATACAGAGTATACAGAAGACGGGAGATATATACCAAAAATACACGCTCCGGATCAAAGGAGCTCTTCAACACAGCTGAATCAGAAACCTACGCTGGCGGCGTATCACCTGGTGCGTCGGTACCTGCGGGCATGTAGCGCAGCCCCCGAAGAACGGGGGTCAGTACGAAAAATGTACCGAGTATGTAAAGCAGAACATAACAGATATAAACATAGTCCGAACCGGAGTCACAGAAATATAACGAACATAACCATAAATCAGACTGACGGACAGAGTCATGATCCAGACAAACATACAGAATCGTGTTCTTTACCGATAAACAGAATCATGGTTCGGACAGACAGATGGAATCATAATACGGACAGATGAGCAGAATCAGAATCCATACGGACATACAGACATAGTCGTAATTCAGACGGACAGACAGAAGTATGTCGGACAGAATTATGCATGCAGAGTAGTACAGAGTCATACAGAATCATACAGAGGCATGTGCTTATATAAATATAGATAGCACACGCATACATTCATACAGATCCCGGCCTTGTCTGGGGCGCGGTAACAGAACCCGGCCCTCTTAGTACGGGACGCGGTGGACAGACAGAATCAGATCAGATCATATGCAATCCTGGCCGCCATCCCCATACACAAATCATAATATCATACAGACATACAGATCCCGGCCCGTACGCCGAGGGACGCGGTGAACAATGCAGAGAAATATGCACGATAACAGAACCTGGCCCGGGTCGCAGTGAAAGAATGCATTGAGACAGACACGAACCGATAAATGAGAAACTACTTACATACAGACTCAATCAAACTGAAGGGTGCCAAACGGCGAGTCAAAATCAGAGTATCCAGATAGTATGCATAGTACGCGCCTATATCCTACTGAGGAAGGCACGACAGATTATTAGCAGAATCAGATTCTCAGATGTTCAGAAATCATTTTGTAAGAATTGCATAAAAATAGTTGTATCATAATCAAAACAATAGTTCAATTGTTTTCTGAGAAAAATCGGGAAAAAGGGAAGTATTTAAAGTATTACAGAAGATATCGGGCCTTGTGGGCCCGCCTCGGACCAACTCGAGGCAACATATGTAAATTATCGCTAATAGACCTTATGAGGTCATCCATAATCGTTTGGAAGTGTTCCGACTCCGGTTAGGGAGGTTTTGTACAAAAACTCACTTTAACGGCAATTTGCAAGAAAATAGCTTCAAATGAATTGAAGGAATTGGAGCGGTTTTCCGTCTCGAATTCCGGGGAACGGAGTCGTACTTAAGGCTCGCGGCCGAGCCTATCACATCCAGAACATACCTAAGAACAAAGGGAAAGGCTCCACATACCTCGATAACGTGTTACGCTCGCTTGGCCTCAATCCAAATTTCGTCCAAAATCTGGAAATGGTCAAGTTTACCATTTGTTAGTTTCAAACTTTTCAATAATCCAACTTAACACATACTTGCCTACTGAAATTTCGGCAGCATTTCCTCTGTATATAAGACATCCCCGAGACTTAGCTCGGCTCAATTCATCAACACAACAACCCAGAATGACATCAAAACAACAATAGACATTAAAACATACACTATGGCATCACTAGCCATCTTTCGACATAACGAAACATCTTTCGCTTCAAACTTGCATTTCCAAACCAAACTTATTATTTTCATATCCATTATCCATCAAAATCATTACGACATACATCGGAGGCATCCATACCATTTTCACATAATATTCATAAGATACACAACATTCAAACTTTCCCTTAAGCCACTATTTTTTTTCAATTTTTCCTAACCTTCCACATACAAGTTCATTATGCAATTCCATCTCCCATATTCATCAACAATGATCATAATTTGCCTCTTGATACTTTCATTTCCATTGTTACATAAATCCTAACAAAGTTGCATATTCTCCTACAACAACTTAATAACCATTTTTCCAAGACAATAAGAATCATTAACCTTCCACTCACATCATATGGCCACAACAACATAAGTATTACATTAAATAAATTCAATCCATCCACTTTCATACAAGGCACCACACGGCCAACATGCAATATCCCCTAACTTCCATTAATTCATCCCACTTTCATTCTTAATACAATTTCCACCATACTATAACTCAATTACAACATGAATTCAAACCATCAAAATCATGCAATATACATATATGTATTCGGCCAACACACCCTTAGTTCCAACACACAAAATTTCCATATTTTTCATTCATTCACACATACTACAACATACATATACCATTTATAACACAACAAAAGGATGAAATCCTCACCTTTCTTCAAGTTCTTCACTTGGAGGATGAAATTGTTTTCTTGCCACAATATTTATGTCAACTTGTAGAGGGCCTTGCACTTAGTCATAATCTCACAAGGGATGGATTTTTGAACCAAAGAATTGGCTCCAAAAATTTTTTCTTTCTTTTTCTTTTCTCTTCTTTCTCACCCGAATTGGTCTTTTTTTTTTTTTTTTTGCTTTGGCTTTTGCTTTGTGTTTCTTGAATGTTCTTAATACTTATCCATGTTATATAATTTCCCATGGAAATTAATTAATCCATGGGCTTGGACATATGGTGGCCGGTTGGGCCCCTTAAGTTGGGCCTCCATTCACTTAATTTTTTTTGAGCCCAAAATGATTGGCTAATTATTTTGTAATTCATAAAGCAAGTTTCCAATTTTGCCCTTGGCCTCCTTCCGTAATTCCACACCATTGAATTCATAACCTACACATTCATACCAAGTAAGGTCCAATTGTGGCCTTATTCATCACAAATCAATTTATCTTGAATCTTTCGAATAAACAAAAATGTCGGATGTAACAACGACCAAGCGGCAGAATAGCTAAACAAAAAGGTATGTAAGGCTAGTCCTTTCCTTCTAAGGCATGACTCCATGGCATGAATCTTCCTATCTTTCTATGACTTCTCTAAATATATGTATATAACGGAAATCATAAGTCTATGTTCATGAAGATTCTTATATGAGATGAAGTAAGGTAATGACGATGATGAGCTTAAGTCTAAAGATTCTAAAGTTCATGATATGATGCTTCTATAAAGCTAATGATCCAAATTACGATTTATTGATGTGGTTCTTTGTTCCATACTCACCTTATATGCTAGTTCCTTCAAGGTGAGGCAGAATGCTTATGAATGCTCCATAATGGAATTGGGGGTTCACGACCTTATGTCACCCCGATAAAGTATAGTTGTCTTTGAGTTTCTATGCATGCATTAAGATGAGCACATGATGATGACATTACACCACGCCTATATGGCCGGGCAGACACCGCTAAAGCGGGCAGCGTATACACCATGTCTAGATGGCATAGGCAGACACCACAAGTAGGCGACATGAGATGGTTACCCCGAACGCGGGAGGCCTGGACGCAGGATAATGATGATCACACCGTACCTATATGGTCGGGCAGCTTACACACACACATATATATATGCACAAATGATATGATGATGATGTTTATGAAGTAAGTCAGCATGCATTATTTCAATTAAAACTGATAGTCCGTTACAGATTGTTCTTCTTTTGATATCCCCCTATTTCATTGATGTATTGTTGTTATTTATGCCATACATACTCAGTACAATATTCGTATTGACGTCCTTTTCTTTGGATGTTGTCTTCATGCCCACAGGTAGACAAGGAGGTGATCCAGATTCATAGGAGCTGTCAGCATTCTTTGAGAGCACTCCATTGTTTCGGTGGTGCCATCGCTTATTATTTTGTGTATATACTTTTGGGCATGATGGGGTCCCATGCCGTCCATATGTCTAGTACTCTAGTAGAGGCTCGTAGATACGTATGTGTGGGTAGTATGGTCTCACGATGTCCTTATTTGCATATATGTATTATTTTGCTAGCCGAAGGGCTTATGTATATAAAGGTAAATATGTTTCAAAATGAAAATGGTTTTCCTATGATTATGAGCATGAGATTAACGAATGAACGCAGGATGAGTACGATGAGTAATAGAGTGGGTAGTGCTCAGTGGTTAGCTCCGAGTACCCGTCATGGCCTCTAGTCTAGTCGTGACAAAAGTGGTTTTAGAGCAGTTCAGTCCTAGGAAGTGTCTACGAGTCGTGTCTAGTAGAGTCTTGTTTTGGTGTGTTGCGCACCACACAAATAAACAGGAGGCTACAAGGCATTTAGGAAAAATGACCATTCTTCTTCTTACGAGATCATGCGATAGAGTCATGTTATAAGATTTTATCCTCCCTAATTATGCGCTATGATTTCAGAGAAGCCGCCAAAGAGAAAAGCTACAATCGCCCAGATGGGCAAGACTACGATAGAAAAACGGGTAGAAAGGGAGCCGCCAACATATATAGAAGAGGGTGAATCACATAATGAGGAACCATCTAATACCTCTCCTACTTCACCTATTATAGAAGAACAAGAAGGGGCTTAAGTCCCAGCTCCTATGCCTACCGTTCCTCCCCCGGCTACTTCGGGTCAACAAATGACCGAGGCTATACAGCTACTGACACAGTTAGTTGCCGCCCCGGCACAACGGCAGAGTTCCGGTCCAAGTGACAGGGCAGTTAGTACTAGAGCCCGTGATTTCATGAGTTTGAATCCTCCGGAGTTCTTCGGGTCAAAGCCGGATGAAGACCCGCAAGGTTTTATTGAAGAAATGTTGAGAACATTGAAGATTATTCATGCCTCTGAAACTGAATTTGTGGAGTTGGCATCTTATAGACTCCGAGATGTGGCGGTACTTTGCTATAATATTTCGATATCTTCACGAAAAGAGAATTCTCCTCCTCCAGTTTGGCAAGAATTTGTAGATGCCTTCATCCGCCACTATTTGCCGCCCGAGGTTCATCGGGCTAGAGCGGATAAATTCTTGAATTTGAAGCAAGGGAATATGAGTGCCCGGGAGTATAGCCTCCAGTTTAATTCATTGGCTAGATATGATCCGACTATGGTGGCCGACATGGGAGATAGGGTGCACAAGTTTGTGAGTGGCTTAGGGCCACATCTATTTAAAGATTGTTTAATGACTTCATCGCAAGATGGGATGGATATTTCCCGCATTTAGGCCAATGCCCAGAACTTAGAAGAGCAACAACATCCACAAAGGGGTGAGCGTGATATTGATAGAGGGCAAAGCAAGAGGGCCAGATCTATAGGTGCAGGTATCGACTATAGAGGAGGATCGAGGCAGTCATATCCTAGATACTCAGGCCAGTCAGCGACCAGTGCACCTCCACGATTTGCAGGTAGGAGACTTGACCGCTCCATTCATTCAGGACAGGGTCAGAGTTCGAGACCTTCAGGTTCCTAGTGTGGGGGTGATTATAACCAGAAGACACCCCTAGTACCGCGATGTATCCAGTGCGAGAGATTACATTCCGGACAGTGTCGCCGAGGTTCATATGCTTGTTTTTCTTGTGGCCAAGTTGGGCACATAATGCGAGATTGCCCGTCGATGAGTGGTAGAGTTGGGGTTCAGCCCACAGGATCAGCGGCTGGTTCTTCTTCTATGCGCTCGGTAGGGCATACTCCCTGGGTTCCAGCAGGCTGAGGTAGAGGCAGAGGCGGAGTGTCTAGTTCAGGTGGCACTCAGCCCCGTATTTATGCTCTAGCCGGATGCCAGGATCTTGAGTCGTCCTCGGATGTGGTTACAGGTATATTATCCATATTTTCTCATGATGTATATGCATTGATAGATCCGGGTTCTACACTATCTTCTATTACTCCGTATATTGCAGGTCGTATTGGGGTGAAACCCGAGCCAATTAAACCTTTTGAGGTATCTACTCCGGTTGGTGATCCCGTGATAGCTAGACAAGTATACAAAATTTGTGTAATTGTGATATGTGACCACCAGACTAAAGTTGATTTAGTTGAGCTAGAAAAGTTAGATTTTGATGTGATTATGGGTATGGATTGGTTGGCCTCATGTTATGCTAATGTTGATTGCCGAATGAAAGTAGTTTGATTTCAATTTTCGGGAGAGCCCGTGCTTGAATGGAAGGGTAATACAGCATCTCCAAGAGGTAGCTTTATTTCCTACGTTAAACCAAGAAAGATGATAGCTAAAGGATATATTTATCACTTAGTTCAAGTTCATGACACCGAAGTAAAGTCACCCACTTTCCAATCCGTTCCGGTGGTGAATGAGTTTCCGGATGTATTTCCAGATGAACTTCCAGGTCTTCCTCCGGAAAGAGAGACTGATTTCGCTATTGATGTGTTGCCAGACACCCAGCCTATTTCCATTCCTCCTTACCGAATGGCTCCTGCAGAATAGAAAGCGCTAAAGGCACAATTGAAGGATTTGCTTGAAAAGGGATTCATTAGACCTAGTTAATCACCTTAGGGAGCACCAGTTCTATTTGTGTGAAAGAAAGATGGTTCTTTATGGATGTGTATTGATTACAGGCAGTTGAATAAGGTGACGATAAAGAATAAATATCCCCTTCCGAGAATTGATGATTTGACTGATCAATTATAGGGTGCCAAGTGGTTTTCCAAAATAGACCTAAGGTCAGGTTATCATCAAGTGAGAGTTAAAGAAGAAGATATTCCTAAAATTGCCTTCTGAACGAGATATGGCCATTATGAATTCCGAGTGATGTCATTTGTGTTAACTAATGCTCCGGCAGTGTTCATGAATTTGATGAATAACGTATTTAGGCCTCTCTTGGATTTGTTTGTAATCGTGTTTACTGATGATATTCTGGTATATTCTCGGATAGAGTCAGAGCATGCAGACCATTTACGTATTGTTCTTGGAATTCTTCGAACTCGAGAATTGTATGCAAAGTTTTCAAAGTGCGAGTTTTGACTGAATTCTGTGACATTTTTGGGCCATGTTATTTCAAATGATGGCATTCGAGTGGATACTCAGAAGATTGAAGCTGTGAAAACTTGGCCAAGGCCTATAACGCCCACGGAAGTCCGTAGTTTTCTGGGATTGGCAGGTTACTATAGGAGATTCGTGGAAGGGTTTTCATCTATTTCAGCCCCATTGATGAAGCTAACCCATAAGTCAGCTAAATTTCAGTGGAATAATGCTTGTGAACGCAACTTCCAAGAGTTGAAGGATAGATTAACCTCAACTCCAGTCTTGATACTCCCAGAAGGGCCAAATGGTTATGTTGTTTATTGTGATGCTTCTGGTGTTGGTTTAGGATGTGTATTAATGCAACACAGTAAAGTCATTGCTTATGCTTCAACGCAGTTACGGAAACATGAAAAGAACTACCCAACTCGTGATCTCGAATTGGGTGCAGTTATTCACCCATTAAAGATGTGGAGACATTACTTGTATGGTGTTCACATTGATATCTATACAGATCACAAGAGTCTTTAATATATTTTCAGGCAGAAGGAGTTAAATCTATGGAAGAGGCGGTGGTTAGAGCTATTGAAAGATTATGATGTCAGTATTTTATACCACCCCGGAAAGGCAAATGTAGTAGCTGATGCGCTTAGCCGCAGATCGATGGGTAGTCTATGTGAGGCTCCTCCGGAGAAGAAGGAATTAATTCGTGAACTCCACCAGCTAGCTAGCCTTGGGGCTCGTCTAATTGATTCAGGCAGTGCAGGAATTGATATCAATAATCCAATTGTTTCATCCTTGGACATAGAGGTGAAGGAACGTCAATATGATGACCCTCAGTTGAGCCACTATAGAGACATATTTCATGACAAAGAGCAGTCTCCATTTGAAACCTCTATAGATGGAGTCCTTAAGTACCGAGGCCGGCTATGTGTTCCGAATGTTGCAGAATTACATTATCGAATTCTAGAAGAAGCTCATTATCCTTTGTATTCTATTCATCCAGGTGCAGCAAAGATGTATCATGATCTCAGGTTAATGTATTGGTGGGATGGAATGAAGAAAGACTTAGCTAAATTTGTAGCTCAATGTCCAAACTATCAACAGGTAAAAATCGAGCATCAAAAGCCGGGAGGGTTATTGCAAGCAATGGAAATTCCAACTTGGAAGTGGGAAGCAATAAACATGGATTTCATTGTAGGGTTACCTCGTTCCCGAAGCAAGTACGACTCCATATGGGTGATCGTGGACAGACTCACGAAAGCCGCCCATTTTCTTCCAGTCAGAACCACATACTCTGTAGAAGATTATGCAAGGTTGTACCTTAAGGAGATTGTGAGATTTCACGATATTCCGATGTCTATTATCACAGATGGAGGAGCACAATTTACAGCTAAGTTTTGGAAATCTTTCTAAGAAAGTTTGGGTACTCAAGTAAAACTCAGCATGGCATTTCATCCGCAAACTGATGGACAAGCTGAACGTACCATTCAGACCATGGAAGATATTCTAAGAGCATGCGTTCTAGATTTCGGTGGTAGTTGGGATGACCACTTACCCCTTATTGAGTTTGCATACAACAATCGCTACCATTCCATTATCCAAATGGCTCCGTATAAAGATCTATATGGAAGGAAGTGTAGATCCCCAATTAGGTTGTTTGAAGTAGGAGAAGTGCAGCTAATAGGCTCTGAGTTGATTCAACAAGCAGTAGAAAAGGTCAAAGTCATCCGAGAGCGATTGGTGACAGCCCAAAGTTGCCACAAATCTTATGCGGACAACCGGCGGCGAGACTTAGAATTTCAAGTTGATGATTGGGTATTCATAAAGGTGTCGCCAATGAAAGGAGTAATGAGGTTTGGTAACAATGGGAAGTTGAGTCCTCGATATATAGGACCTTATAAGATTGTCCGCAAGGTGGGCCATGTAGCTTATGAATTGTACTTACCCTCGGAATTTGAGTCAGTCCATCCGGTTTTCCATGTCTCAATGCTCCGTAAGTGTGTTGGAGATCCTACAAGGATCATCCTGGTAGATGATGTCCAAGTGACGGAAAATCAAGTCTATGAAGAAGTGCCCATTGCCATATTAGACAGGCAAGTATGGAGACATAGAAATAAAGAAGTAGCCTCAGTTAAGGTCTTATGGAGAAATAACAACCGAGAAGAAATGACTTGGGAAGCGGAAAAAAATATGAAGGCCAAGTACCCGCGCCTATTTCAGCCCCCGGAAGAGATCCAAGATGAAACATCAAGATTATGAGGTATGTATGTTCTCTTTTTATGCATATGGGTCGTGTATGGCCAAAATTTATGGCTATTATGTTGTGGCCCTGTGAGGCATTGTTATTATGGGGCTGTTGTGACAGGATGGTAGTTCCATATTACAGGGGAAACTCTGGCGAAATTTTCGTAGAATTTCTGAGAACTTAACATTCGAGGACGAATGTTTTAAAAGGGAGGATGAATGTCACACCTCGAAAAAAAATTTGTTGATGCACAGTGAATATACTAACGAAGGGCACGAAGTATATAAGATGTTTCAATAAGTAGGAGAGAGCATTTGATGACCCTAATTGATATTTCAAAGACATTCGAGGCAAGAGAAGAAAGTTTGCCAAGAAAGGCAAGGTATACGTTATGTATCGGAAAAGATTTATGAGTAGCAAGTTAAGGATCACTTAATGACATATTGGAGAAGAGTTATAATGTCCCTTAGATTGTCAATAAAGTGTTAGATAAGTGTCAAGAAGGGTCCATAATGATTGGAGATCAAATGAAATGGCGGGAATCATTTCAGGAAAATAGGGTCACACGACCACTTATACGGTCCGTCTAAAGGTCTGTATAGCACCCAACAGAAAAAAAAATTCTCTGATGGTGAAGTACGATCACTTATACGGACTGTATAATATTGTACGGACCGTATAAGTGTCCGTGGAAGTCCTGACGGGCTGAATTAAGTCCAAGTATAAAGTGATGTTCCCACTTCATTATTTTTATTTCCCATTCTTCTCCATCTCTCCCAAGGCTTCTAGAGTGTTCTACACATTTCATCAACACTAAATCAAGACTAATCAAATATCAACTTCATCAAACCAAGAGAACCAGGTGCAAGAAACCCATTAGGGTTCATCTAAGAAAAGAAATCCCATTGGAAGTGAACTAGGGTTTTGGCTCAAGTGAAGTATTTCCACTCCAGGATAATTCCCACACTATCTAAGGTAAGTTTTATGATCATTCCATGTTGTTTAAGGTGTTGAGAGGTTGAAAGACTTGGATTGTAGAAGAACATAGAAAATGGGTCATGAATATGAGAATAGTGACATATTTGAGTGGTAGCTTAGAATGAATCATGATTCTTGATATGTTGTGATTATAAATATGTTATAATGACATTAAGAACATGGTATAAGCATTATATGTGAGAAAACGTACTAGTGTACTATGACCATGATTATGGATGAATTGAAGTGAAATTGTGAAATGTGGATAATGTAGATGAATGAAGATTGTTGGTTATAATATTGTGAATGTATTATAGGCAGTTGGGAGATGATATGTGATATGGGGAAAGTGGCATTAACAAAGGAAATGCTGCCCAATTTTCTCTAGCCTTAGTTGAGCATGTTTATATGATCGATTAGCTAATGTTAATACGAACTCTCTTGAAGGTAGAAACGTGAGCATTGAAGGAGAACGACCAAGCGGTAGAATAGCTAAACCAAATGGTATGTAAGGCTAGTCCTTTCCTTCTAAGGCATGACTCCATTGCATGAATCTTCCTATCTTTCTATGACTTCTCTAAATATATGTATATAACGGAAATCATGAGTCTATGTTCATGAAGAGCCTTATATGAGATGAAGTAAGGTAATGACGATGATGAGCTTAAGTCTAAATATTCTAAAGTTCATGATATGATGCTTTTATAAAGCTAATGATCCAAATTACGATTTATTAATGTTGTTCTTTGTGCCACACTCACCTTATATGCTAATTCCTTCAAGGTGAAGCAAAATGCTTATGAATGCTCCATAATGGAATCGGGGGTTTACGACCTTATGTCACCCCGATAAAGTATAGTTATCTTTGAGTTTCTATGCATGCATTAAGATAAGCACATGATGATGATATTACACCGCACCTATATGGCCGGGCAGACACCGCTAAAGCGGGCAGTGTATACACCATGTCTAGATGGCTAAGTGTTGGATAATGTTATGCTAAATAGGTATTGTAACATACTAGTTTGAAGAATAGAAAGATAAATGACTGAATATAGGGGTCTAAGTTTTCTTAATGTTTTTTTTTAAGTGTAGTTAGTTAGATGTCTATGATAAAAAGTTTAGTTGGCTATGGTTTATACTGAAACTTTAATATCATGTTTTCTTTTTACTTTTGTGTATTCAAGCTGTGGTGATTTTTGGTGACTGTTTTGGATAGGATAGGAATATTTAGCTAGATTTTGAGTAAGACATAGTTGTTATAAAATTTGGGAATTGCTCCTATTGTTTATTTCAGTTTTCTAGACTCTATTTTAAGTAGCTTTATGTATTGAAATATGTTTATTGAAGATTGGACTATATTTGGTATTTGTTCTGTGTTATTAACTGTTAAAAGGCTTACTTATGTTATAAGGATAATGTTAAGTAGTTTGGGGTGTGGTTAGTGGACATTGGTGTTTAAAAGGGGTTTAAAATAAGGAAAAGGGTATGTTTCAGCTTATAGGTTACTGTTACATTGACCAGTTTTAGAATCTGAGACTTTATCTTCCATTTTGCTTGTTTGGCTATTGTTTTTCTTAGATTCTGAAGATTTTTAGTCTTTGCGACTATTTTAGTTCATTTGAGTTTATTAATCTTTGATGCCATGAGTTTAAGAAAGGAATAGGTTGTCGAGGGCTTGTCTCATAGTTGGTTGCCAATGATTTTGTCTAAAACTGTTTTGAAAGCTTAAAAAGTGAGACTGTGTTCTTGTGTCCATTGTTGATAGATGAAATCTAGTCTAATGAGGTCTTAAATTTAAAAACTGAGATGTGTTTCTTGTTTCTGTGTAATTTTACACAGAGTTAGACTAGAGGTTATCTGAATCTCTATAGACCCGTTTCATTTGTGTTTGGGCTTGTTTTCATCCTTTAATGACTTAATTGTGTTCAAAATTTGCAAGAAATAGTTTTTCAAAAGACCTGCCAATCTGTAAATCTTCTAAAACTTGAACCTCGGATTTTTCTATCTATAACTGAATAAGTGTTAACACTACAAAAGGGTTCTTTGTGTTCTTGTGTCTGCCTTGCGTCACCAACATGCACTTCATCCCTTGTGAATCCTGCTTAAGCCTTGAAATAAGTAGAAATGAACCTTTTTAATTTGCCTTGTGCATTTTGAAATGGCCAAAGGATGACTTAATGCCTCTAAAAAAGCTAAGAATTTGTTTAAAAAGATAGGAACTTGATGGACTTATAGCTTGTCATGTTTGTTTCTGGGTTATTATGAGCCTTGTTTGGTCTTGTATGCATGCAAGTCACCTGTTTTGGGAACTGTTAGAGGAAATGAATAAAAGGAAGTAGGAGAACCTGTTCTCTTGTTTAGGAAAGTGAAAATTAGAAAGGTAGGTTAGTATCTTTGGGGCTATGATTGTGTTTGTGACCCATCTGTGAATTATCCTCTTTTTCAAACTTGTTTGATTGCCTAGGCTACTGTGTAATGTGCTTTGTAAGCTTACTCTGATTAGGTAGTTTTCGAATACCCTTTGTTTACCTAATCATATAGAGGTTAAAGTTAAAGAAAGCTAACATTTAACCTTAAAAGGAAGTCTAAGACTAAGTATAGTAAATATTCAAGTTCTTCCTTCCTTCTTTTCCTATGTCTGATCCTACAACTTACATATTTGTTTCCTTATACACTGTTTGCCAATACTGCTCATGAATTCATCATTGTGTGACCTAGGAGAAGTAGCATGAACCTTTCTTGATCACTTTGTGAATACTGAGCCTTTTTTTTTTGTGCATTGCCTTTTGCTGTATGCTTGATATAGACTGCCATATGCTCATTTCTTGCATTGTTGGACCATACCAAGTTTCTGAGAGTGGTTTGTAACCAGATTATCTTTTAATATTTTTATTTAAACCTGCCAGACTTGTAACACTTAATGCAATGCTTAAACTGAAACCATGCTTAGGTGATCTTGTTTGTACTTAACTTGCTTGTAATGTTAGCACTTGGCCTTGTTGGTTTGTTTGAATTAAGTCTTGTTTAATGAACCATCTCCTGCACCTAGGACAGTGCCATTGTTATGTCCCGTGTTTTCGTACAATTGGAAATCGTGAAATAATTACGACTTGTGTGTTATAAGGACCTAATTTAAATTTTGTGAATATGACTATGTTGGTTGTGAAATCTTTGATGCTAAGACCTCGGGGAAGGCCGAGGGTAAATTTGGAACTTCGGAAATTAGTTTCGGGAATTACAAAACGGGGCATTTTAGGAATTGGGCCAAGGAAAAAAATGACACAAAGTTAGGCCCAAAGGACTTGGGGTGGCCGGCCATATATATGGCCCAAGCCCCTTGTTTAATGATCATGTGCTATGCACATGATCAATATTGTGGATATATACTAGGAGGACTTAACAAATTCTAGATCAAAAAAATAAAAATCAAGAACTCACCACAAAAAGGGGTTTCGGCCGAGTGCAAAGGAGGAAAGAAAGAAAAGATTCCAAGCTTGTGTGTGATCCAAAAATCTTGGCTTCCACATAATTAAGAAGTACTCAAGACGCTCTCCGACGTGGTATAATTGGTTTGGCACAAGGATTCCGTTTGCGACAAGTCGGAAAGTTAGTAAAAGGTAAGAATCTTGCCCCTCTAATGTTATAGAATTGCTATGAATGTGTTAAAGATTGGAAGTAGACGAGAATCCCGTAATTTGGACATAAATGGAAACGTGTGGGTGTGTGTTTGTAGTGAGTTTGGCCGTGAGCCATAGATAGAGAGATTGGTGTGAATTGATCTTGGTTAAGTTGGTATAATGTGTTGTTGTGATCCTTATATCGCAAATTATTAATTGGGGAATGAAATTGGCGTTGAAAAATGATTTTGAATATTATCGGAAAGCGTATACCTTCGGTATCTTTATGTATATCAATGTATATCTTGGGTGTTATAGACTTTAGATATGAATCTATATCGATGTTGATGAATTCGGAATGAAACGACGTGAGTTAGAATGTTCGTAGTGCATTTTAGATGTTTTGAAGAATTTGGGAAAATAATGGATTTTTATGCAATTTCGTGTATGGCATGGTTTGTAATTAGAATGGGATTATATAAGTTTGAATGTGGGAATGCATACAATTTTGTAGATATAGAATTAGAATTTTGAAAGTTTGAATGGAAGTTGCCAACTTTAGAAATCATGTAGAACTTTAAAGCTAGAATGGTTTGATTGTTGTTTGGTTTGGTTGTTGATGTGTGGGCTGTTGTGATTGGTTAATTTGAGCCGAGTTATGCCTCGGGGATGTTAGATTTATAGGGGAAATGCTGCCGAAATTTCGGTAGGCAAATATGGAGTTAAAGGCATTTTTGAGCCTAAGGATCTCATTTGGTAACTTTGACCATTTGCAGATTTTTGACGAAACGGGACGGGACTTTTGGAAGAGCTTACGACGTCTGTGAGGTATGTAAAGCCTCCCACTCTTTCATTTGGCATATCTTAGTGTGTCAGTCAAATATGAGACCTTCCGGAGCATTTCTGCTCCTCGAAACCCGACCCACAGAAAGGTTACTATTCATTCAATTCTATTGAAGCCTAAAGGCTCCAATTTGGCTAGAATGCCACTATTCGTCCGAAACCTATCGAAATGTGGTCGGGTAACCTAGAAATGATTATGTATGACCCTTGGCATATAACTGCTCGTAAAAATATGTTCGTCACCTCACTTCGACCCGAGGTGGGTCCGCTACCCCAAAATGCCCGATTTGCCCTTCGGGCCACCCTTGAGAATAAAGTTGAAAGTACCACTTCCGATCTTTGGAACATCCTCCTACGGGGTATGTTTGGACTATTCGATGCGCTAATCTATGTTCCGAACTATATGGACCATTTGGGAAACGTTTTGCAAAATGAAACTTTATGTCGGCTAAGTATTCGACTATTTTGTATTCTAAAATGACTTATGAGTTCACTTTGCTTTGAAAGACTATTTTGAAATACGATTTGCATTTGCTTGCTCACGACTCCGCTCGTGCCTTAATATGACTTCGTTCGCCGGTTCCCGGGCCGGTTTTGATTCGTGCGCTGTATGATGAATTCGGCCGTATGCTGTGTTACGGTTTCCGAGGCTTCGCCATAGGGCCCGGTTCCGTTTGGAGTTATGCTGTGATATGGCTCGGGACGCGATATGCTCACCGATGATTATGATTATGTTCGGAGATGTACGGAGATTTGAAACCTTCTGGTGTTATGCTGTGTGTGGCGCCAGCGTCGGAGTGGCGACCACATTCTTAAGCGTTTGCATGATTTTATTTGCATAAAACATATGTATATGATTTTGACATAGATTTTGACATACCAGTTTGTACCCCACTTTGACATTTGATCTGCTTTCGGTTTTGATCCATAATTCTGTACTCCGTGCTTTACATACTCAGTACATATTTCGTACTGACCCCCTCTCTCCGGGGGCTGCGTTTTATGCCCGCAGGTGCAGACATCGGTGATCCTCCGCAGTAGGCTTCGCTTCTTGCTTTCCGGAGTACTCTTACTTGATCCGGGGTCCACTTTTGGTACAGACTCCTTTACTCTGTATATGTTTTGTATATTTGACAGTTTGGGTACGGCGAGGCCCTGTCTCGCCATATGTTATGTTTTGAATTCGTAGAGGCCTGTAGTCATCTTTGTGGGGCGAGGGTCCTATGTGTATGTTGTTTGATTTTGCTTTCGGGTCTTAAAGCGGTCTGTTTGATATGATGGCCCCAAATGGCCCTTCTGTATATATTTGTATTTTGACCGGCGGTGTCTATTCCGCCGCTTTGTTTGAGTTTGATTTGATATGACCGCTTAAGACATATTTTCGATGTAAATTATGTTTGATTTAACTTCTTGAAAATTCTGAAATAAGTTTGGATTCGGAAACGATGATGTGATTTGGTCTGGGCACCCAGGTAGGGTGCCAGTCGCGGCCCACGGGGCTGGGTCGTGACAAAAGTGGTATCAGAGCAGTCTGTCCTCGGAATGTCTACAGGCCGTGTCTCGTAGAGTCTTGTTTATCGATGTGTTGTGCACCACATCTATAAACGGGAAGCTACAGGGCATTTAGGATGTCACTTTCTTTGAAATCTTAGATCGTGCGATAGAGCTGTGCTATTAGGATGATTATGATCTGACTCGCCTTTGTGTTTGCAGTGATGCCTCCAAAGAAGGCAACGGCGGCCCAGAAGGGCAAGGCGAGGATTGGAGAGACTAGCCAGGCACAGCGAGCTACCCGGGCTCGTGTCTATGATTTGCCTGAGGATGTGCCTCATTCTGAGGGGTCTGCTACACCCCCACTAGTACAGCCTGGAGCAGGACCTTCAGCAGCTCCAGAGGTCCGTGTACCCGCACCTGGGACTCCAGCTCCTCAGGCAGGGGCGGAGGATAGGACCCTGAGGGAGGCTGTACAGCTGTTGACTACACTGGTAGCAGGACAGGCTCGTAGGCGCGGGCGGAGGGACGACGATGATGATGACAGACGGGACAGCCTGCGAGTTCGGGAGTTCCTGCTATGTGGCCCTCCAGAGTTCTTCGGGTCTAAGCCCGATGAGGACCCCCATGACTTTATTCGGGGGATGCGACGCTCGCTGGACTTGGTCAGGGCTTCTGAGACCGAGTCAGTTGAGCTGGCTTCACACAGGCTCCGAGATGTGGCTACTCATTGGTACGAGACTTGGGAGCTGTCTAGGGGAGTGGGTGCCCCTCCAGCCACTTGGGATCAGTTTGTGACAGCATTCACCCGCCACGTTTTGCCGCCAGAGTTACGGCGGGCACGAGCTGATCGGTTTTTGCGTCTGCAGCAGAGGGGTCGGAGTGTTCGCGAGTATAGCCTTGAGTTTGATTCTCTGGCCCGGTATGCACCGGCCGTGGTAGCAGATATGTCCGATCGGATGCACCGCTATGTTATGGGATTAGACCGGTATTTGGTAGACAGCTGTATGGCCGTGTCACTGCAGGCAGACATGGATATTTCCCGGCTTCAGGCCTATGCGATGGGGATGGAGGACCGTCGCAGATCTGATCCTGCTGGCAGAGATAGAGACAGGAGGCCGCCCAAGAGGGCTAGATCCGCGGGTTATTCAGGGGATTCTCGAGGCGGACAGCCTCAGCAGCAGCAGCAGTCTGACAGATATTTTCCTTCTTCCGGCCGGGGTACTCAGTCAGGCAGCCGGAGATTCGACAGTACGGGACCGTCTGGGGCCGGTCAGAGCTCCAGAGTGGCAGGTTCGCAGGTATCCAGGGGTCCCAGTCAGGCCAGACCACCTAGACCCCGTTGTCCACACTGCGGGAAGTCACATCCCGGGGAGTGTTACCGAGCGACGGGAGCTTGTTTTTCTTGTGGCGGTCAGGGCCACTTTATGAGAGATTGTCCATTGGCTAGCGGTTCTGGTAGTGCTGCTCAGCAGACAGGGTCAGCCGCCGGTTCTTCTTCTGCTCCATCAGTTGCACGCCCTAGAGGGCGAGGTATTTCAGCACCGGCAGGACGCGGTCGAGGCCGCGGTGGCACTTCAGGTTCTAGCGGTCCCTCGAACCGCATATATGCTTTGGCCAGCCGCCAGGATCAGGAGGCTTCGCCGAACGTCGTCACAGGTACATTACTGGTTTTCTCCAGATCTGTATATGCATTGATTGACCCTGGCTCTACTTTATCATATATTTCCCCGCTCGTTGCTAGTAAGATTGGGATCGTGTCTGAGCCTATAGAGCCGTTCGAGGTAGCTACGCCAGTTGGGGATTTTATTGTAGCGAGACAGATCTATAGGGATTGTTCGGTGACCATTTATGATCGTAGCACTAAGGCTGATTTGGTAGAGTTAGACATGCTCGAGTTTGACGTCATTATGGGTATGGACTGGTTGTCTTCCTGCTATGCTAATGTCGACTGCCAGCAAAAGGTAGTCCGTTTTCAGTTTCCAGGGGAACCAGTCATAGAGTGGTTCGGATCTACAGCATCGCCGAGGGGTAAGTTTATTTCATACCTCAAGGCTAAGAAGATGATCCAGAAGGGTTATATCTATCATTTGGTTCGTGTGCACGATACTGCCGCGGAGGTACCTACCCTTCAGTCTGTTCCGGTCGTCAGCGAGTTTCCAGATGTTTTTCCTGACGAGCTTCCCGGCCTTCCGCCTGAGCGGGAGATTGATTTTTCTATTGAGTTGATGCCAGATACGCAGCCTATATCTATTCCTCCGTACAGAATGGCACCAGCTGAGTTGAAGGAGTTGAAGGAGCAGCTGAAAGATTTGCTGGATAAGGGCTTTATTAGACCCAGCACCTCACCCTGGGGAGCGCCGGTGCTGTTTGTCAGAAAGAAAGACGGGTCATTGCGGATGTGTATCGACTACCGGCAGCTGAATAAGGTGACTGTTAAGAATAAATATCCCCTCCCCCGGATTGATGACTTGTTTGACCAGCTGCAGGGTGCTAGACACTTTTCAAAGATAGATCTGCGTTCTGGTTATCATCAGGTGCGAGTACGGGAGTCAGATATCCCGAAGACTGCCTTCAGGACTCGGTACGGGCATTATGAGTTCAGAGTTATGTCTTTCGGGCTGACTAATGCTCCAGCAGTATTTATGGATCTGATGAACCGGGTATTTCGGCCTTTCCTGGATATGTTTGTTATTGTGTTTATTGATGATATCCTGATTTACTCGCGCTCAGCCGAGGAGCATTCAGATCATTTGCGGACGGTACTTGGCATTCTCCGTCAGCAGAAGTTATATGCTAAATTTTCTAAATGCGAGTTCTGGTTGACTTCTGTGGCATTCTTGGGTCATATTGTCGGCGCAGACGGTATTCAGGTCGATACACAGAAGATTGAGGCTGTGCAGAATTGGCCCAGGCCTACTACTCCGACGGAGGTGCGCAGTTTTCTGGGATTGGCTGGGTATTATCGCAGGTTTGTGGAGGATTTCTCTTCTATTGCAGCACCACTGACGAGGCTTACCCAGAAGGCAGCAAAATTCCAGTGGTCAGATGCCTGCGAGCGCAGCTTTCAGATGCTGAAGGAGAGATTGATTACAGCGCCAGTTCTGGCTCTTCCAGAGGGGTCTGATGGGTATGTTGTATATTGTGACGCCTCTGGTATTGGTATAGGATGTGTATTGATGCAGCACGGTCGAGTTATAGCCTATGCTTCCCGGCAGCTCAGACCGCACGAGAAGAACTATCCCACTCATGATCTTGAGTTGGCCGCGGTGATTCATGCTTTGAAGATTTGGCGGCATTATTTATATGGGGTCCACGTTGATATCTATACGGACCATAAGAGTCTCCAGTATATTTTTAAGCAGAAGGAGCTAAATTTGCGGCAGCGGAGATGGCTTGAGCTACTAAAGGATTATGACGTTGATATTCTGTACCATCCAGGGAAAGCCAACGTGGTAGCTGATGCGCTTAGCCGCAAGTCCGTAGGCAGTCTGGCTGATGTTCCATCTGATAAGAGAGATCTGGTTCGTGATATTCATCAGCTGGCCAGCCTCGGGGTCCGTTTGGCAGATTCTGGGGATTCTGGGATTTCTGTTCGCCCGGTTGCTGAGTCATCTATTATTCAGGAGGTAAAGCAGCGCCAGTTTGAGGATCCTACTTTGATTCAGTACAGGGATGTGGCCCTTAATAAAGCAACGACTCAGTTCGAAATCTCGCCTGAAGGAGTATTATTGTACGACGGCAGGCTCTGTGTACCGGATGTTGCGGGCTTACGGCGGCAGATTATGGGCGAGGCCCATAATGCACGGTATTCTGTTCATCCTGGTTCCACTAAAATGTATCGGGACCTCAGGTGTTTGTATTGGTGGGACGGCATGAAGAAAGATATTGCTGAGTTTGTTAGTCAGTGCCCGAACTGCCAGCAAGTTAAGATCGAGCATCAGAAGCCCGGTGGATTATTGCAGGAGATGGAAATTCCAGCCTGGAAATGGGAGATGATTAATATGGATTTTGTTGTTGGATTACCGCGCACTCCACGCAGGTACGACTCTATCTGGGTTGTTGTTGACAGGCTGACGAAATCAGCCCATTTCCTTCCGGTTCGGACTACTTATTCGGCTGAGGACTATGCCAGATTGTGTATCAGAGAGATAGTCAGACTTCACGGAGTCCCGATATCTATTATTACTGACCGAGGTACCCAGTTTACAGCAAATTTCTGGAGGTCATTTCAGGAGGGATTAGGGACTCAGGTGAGTCTCAGTACAGCTTTTCACCCTCAGTCCGACGGGCAGGCCGAGCGCACTATTCAGACGCTCGAAGATATGTTGCGGGCCTGCGTTATTGATTTCAGGGGCAGCTGGGATGATCATTTGCCGCTTATTGAGTTTGCCTATAATAACAGTTATCACTCCAGCATTCAGATGGCTCCGTACGAGGCCCTTTATGGCAGGAGATGCAGATCTCCTATTGGCTGGTTGACGTGGGCGAGACTAAGTTGATTGGGCCAGATGTAATCCAGGAGGCTGTAGATAAGGTAAAGCTTATTCGAGAACGATTATTGGCTGCTCAGAGTCGACAGAAAGCTTATGCAGATAGACGACGTCGACCGTTAGAGTTCCGGATTGGCGACTGGGTATTCCTGAAGGTGTCGCCCATGAAGGGTGTCATGAGATTCGGTAAAAAGGGTAAGTTTAGCCCCCGGTACATTGGACCGTATCAGATCGTGCGAAAGATAGGCGAGGTCGCCTATGAGCTGGACTTACCATCCGACTTGGAGGCCGTACACCCGGTGTTTCATGTGTCTATGTTGCGGAAATGCATTGGTGATCCTGCCAGGATATTCCCAGTTGACGACATTCAGGTGACGGAGCAGTTATCTTATGATGAGCAGCCTGTATCTATTCTGGATCGACAGGTGCGGAGACTACGCACTAAAGAAGTGCCCTCTGTCAAAGTCCTGTGGCGCAACAATAATCGGGAGGAGATGACTTGGGAGGCGGAGGACGAGATGAAGAAGAAATATCCCCACTTGTTTCCGACATCCGCAGGTAATCTAATTCGTTTTTTCAGTTTGTTGTGTTGATTGATAAAATGAATTATGTATGTCATCATTAAAAAGGGACACTCCTGCCTTGATCATAAGACCTTATAAGACTAATCTAACATTCGGGGACGAATGTTCTTAAGGGGGGGAGAATGTTATGTCCCGTGTTTTCGTACAATTGGAAATCGTGAAATAATTACGACTTGTGTGTTATAAGGACCTAATTTAAATTTTGTGAATATGACTATGTTGGTTGTGAAATCTTTGATGCTAAGACCTCGGGGAAGGCCGAGGGTAAATTTGGAACTTCGGAAATTAGTTTCGGGAATTACAAAACGGGGCATTTTAGGAATTGGGCCAAGGAAAAAAATGACACAAAGTTAGGCCCAAAGGACTTGGGGTGGCCGGCCATATATATGGCCCAAGCCCCTTGTTTAATGATCATGTGCTATGCACATGATCAATATTGTGGATATATACTAGGAGGACTTAACAAATTCTAGATCAAAAAATAAAAATCAAGAACTCACCACAAAAAGGGGTTTCGGCCGAGTGCAAAGGAGGAAAGAAAGAAAAGATTCCAAGCTTGTGTGTTATCCAAAAATCTTGGCTTCCACATAATTAAGAAGTACTCAAGACGCTCTCCGACGTGGTATAATTGGTTTGGCACAAGGATTCCGTTTGCGACAAGTCGGAAAGTTAGTAAAAGGTAAGAATCTTGCCCCTCTAATGTTATAGAATTGCTATGAATGTGTTAAAGATTGGAAGTAGACGAGAATCCCGTAATTTGGACATAAATGGAAACGTGTGGGTGTGTGTTTGTAGTGAGTTTGGCCGTGAGCCATAGATAGAGAGATTGGTGTGAATTGATCTTGGTTAAGTTGGTATAATGTGTTGTTGTGATCCTTATATCGTAAATTATTAATTGGGGAATGAAATTGGCGTTGAAAAATGATTTTGAATATTATCGGAAAGCGTATACCTTCGGTATCTTTATGTATATCAATGTATATCTTGGGTGTTATAGACTTTAGATATGAATCTATATCGATGTTGATGAATTCGGAATGAAACGACGTGAGTTAGAATGTTCGTAGTGCATTTTAGATGTTTTGAAGAATTTGGGAAAATAATGGATTTTTATGCAATTTCGTGTATGGCATGGTTTGTAATTAGAATGGGATTATATAAGTTTGAATGTGGGAATGCATACAATTTTGTAGATATAGAATTAGAATTTTGAAAGTTTGAATGGAAGTTGCCAACTTTAGAAATCATGTAGAACTTTAAAGCTAGAATGGTTTGATTGTTGTTTGGTTTGGTTGTTGATGTGTGGGCTGTTGTGATTGGTTAATTTGAGCCGAGTTATGCCTCGGGGATGTTAGATTTATAGGGGAAATGCTGCCGAAATTTCGGTAGGCAAATATGGAGTTAAAGGCATTTTTGAGCCTAAGGATCTCATTTGGTAACTTTGACCATTTGCAGATTTTTGACGAAACGGGACGGGACCTTTGGAAGAGCTTACGACGTCTGTGAGGTATGTAAAGCCTCCCACTCTTTCATTTGGCATATCTTAGTGTGTCAGTCAAATATGAGACCTTCCGGAGCATTTCTGCTCCTCGAAACCCGACCCACAGAAAGGTTACTATTCATTCAATTCTATTGAAGCCTAAAGGCTCCAATTTGGCTAGAATGCCACTATTCGTCCGAAACCTATCGAAATGTGGTCGGGTAACCTAGAAATGATTATGTATGACCCTTGGCATATAACTGCTCGTAAAAATATGTTCGTCACCTCACTTCGACCCGAGGTGGGTCCGCTACCCCAAAATGCCCGATTTGCCCTTCGGGCCACCCTTGAGAATAAAGTTGAAAGTACCACTTCCGATCTTTGGAACATCCTCCTACGGGGTATGTTTGGACTATTCGATGCGCTAATCTATGTTCCGAACTATATGGACCATTTGGGAAACGTTTTGCAAAATGAAACTTTATGTCGGCTAAGTATTCGACTATTTTGTATTCTAAAATGACTTATGAGTTCACTTTGCTTTGAAAGACTATTTTGAAATACGATTTGCATTTGCTTGCTCACGACTCCGCTCGTGCCTTAATATGACTTCGTTCGCCGGTTCCCGGGCCGGTTTTGATTCGTGCGCTGTATGATGAATTCGGCCGTATGCTGTGTTACGGTTTCCGAGGCTTCGCCATAGGGCCCGGTTCCGTTTGGAGTTATGCTGTGATATGGCTCGGGACGCGATATGCTCACCGATGATTATGATTATGTTCGGAGATGTACGGATATTTGAAACCTTCTGGTGTTATGCTGTGTGTGGCGCCAGCGTCGGAGTGGCGACCACATTCTTAAGCGTTTGCATGATTTTATTTGCATAAAACATATGTATATGATTTTGACATAGATTTTGACATACCAGTTTGTACCCCACTTTGACATTTGATCTGCTTTCGGTTTTGATCCATAATTCTGTACTCCGTGCTTTACATACTCAGTACATATTTCGTACTGACCCCCTCTCTCCGGGGGCTGCGTTTTATGCCCGCAGGTGCAGACATCGGTGATCCTCCGCAGTAGGCTTCGCTTCTTGCTTTCCGGAGTACTCTTACTTGGTCCGGGGTCCACTTTTGGTACAGACTCCTTTACTCTGTATATGTTTTGTATATTTGACAGTTTGGGTACGGCGAGGCCCTGTCTCGCCATATGTTATGTTTTGAATTCGTAGAGGCCTGTAGTCATCTTTGTGGGGCGAGGGTCCTATGTGTATGTTGTTTGATTTTGCTTTCGGGTCTTAAAGCGGTCTGTTTGATATGATGGCCCCAAATGGCCCTTCTGTATATATTTGTATTTTGACCGGCGGTGTCTATTCCGCCGCTTTGTTTGAGTTTGATTTGATATGACCGCTTAAGACATATTTTCGATGTAAATTATGTTTGATTTAACTTCTTGAAAATTCTGAAATAAGTTTGGATTCGGAAACGATGATGTGATTTGGTCTGGGCACCCAGGTAGGGTGCCAGTCGCGGCCCACGGGGCTGGGTCGTGACACAACTGATGTATAGTGAATTTATTAAAAGAAACAGATGATATCCGTTAGGATAAAGATAGTGTTATAAGAAAGCTTGGGACACTTATCATCAGAATATAAGTGCTACCTAATTACATTACTCGAGTACCAACCATCAGATAAGATTTTGTACTATATATCGAAAGGTTCTCGTCGTTTCCTGATTTTGATTATGGGTTCGTGTGTGGATATTCAAAGTTATACATTATAAAAAAAGACGTGAGTATGGTACAGTATACCAAGTGAATTAGAAAAGAGATCAAATGAAATTGAGATTAGAAATAGGGACAAGTTAGTAAGATCCGGAAGCCAGCAATGAATGGATAGAAGTCAGGATGGTATTTGAGATGGTGCAGAGAAGCATCTGTAAAGATCTTAAATGATATGGCATTAAAAAGTGGGTGCTTTTAAAAAGAAAGAGTACGATAAGAGAATGGTAACGAGTAACTTAAGAGGTATTATGAAGGACAGCAATACTATACTAGAATACAGGTTAGGCTTTGGCAATCGGGTTGTGCACTAATGAGATTGCGACTTATAAGGAACAAAGTGAAGGGATAGAAAATCTCCTATAGCAGGAAGTGAGAAAGTCAAAGGGGTGAATAAAGGAAGGGAAAGGAGTATGACAAGATAGACTACGAGCGAATTTCAGTACGGATGAGTTATATAAGGTATAATGAACCAGGAGAAGGAAAGATTATGACTAAGACTGGATACAATTTGTGCAAGTTGTACAAAAATGGTTATGCAACCTACGAATATTTGTATGCTGGGAATGAGACCAAGTGAGTACTTGATGAGAAGAGTAAGGATTCAGTAATGATAATGTGGTTGTGAAATTTTTGATACATTAAGAAAAGGTGTAAGATGATTTGAGTCAAAGTACCGAGATAGAATTAGTACGGAGGGCAAATAGGACATGGCCATAGTTGACCCCCGACACTGATTGAGAGATACAAGAAGAGAATGCGAGGTAAAGCATAAAAACTAGTGAAACGACGCTAAGGTATTTGAGCACCTTCGTATATTCTTGTAAGGATTGCAACATAATGTGTGACAGGAAAACTAAAAACAAAACCTGAGCAAAAGGGAAATAGAATATGTCTAAAGTGTTACAAGTTGGATTAAGGGAAATTATGGAATAGCTTAAGCGAGACGAGCAGGACAAGCTGGTTACTAGAAGACAGTGAATTTATATGTCAAATCAAGAACTCTTTCGGAGTTATACCGATTGATAATAGACAGACCACAGAGCGGCTATGTGAAGTTATAAAATGAGGAAACTCTAGCGCTATTTGGTAACCAACTCTAAGGATCGATATTAAGAGCTAAAAGCAAAATGACAGTTAAAGAGAAAGTCGAGAAGTGATACCTGAGGCTGAATATTCCAGAATATAGATTGGAATAGCAAGGCAATATAAGGTCATTGAAGTAAAATTAAACCTTGGAAAATTTCATTTTATTTGTAAAGTTACGAAGGGTCTACAAGTTACCAGAGGTATAAGTACTCCATGGATTGCAAAGTCTAACAAATTGATGAGGGATATCTGCGCGTTATAAGATCTTGTTTAAAAATCAGAAGGCAAAGTGAAGTGAACGATACATCATCTTAAGGGAGTAACTATAAAAAAAAAAAAGAGTCGAGTTATGACTAAGTGCACCATGGATACAGGTCCGAATCAATCAGTGACAGTACAACTGAACAATATGCAAACAAGAGAGAGAGTAACATTCCCGCAGAAGAGCTGGTAATACAACTGTCAACCATAAAGACAATGACGTGGAATTATTACTTCGAGAAGCAACAGAAAGAGGAAATATTACGGAAATGGTTACTTAGGGATCTGGGATGCATTATAACAAATTGAAGGGAATCGACCGACGAAAGAGGCATGTGAAAGGTATAATTCAATAAAAAGGACATTTAAGGAAGTATTGGAAGTGCAGGACTAGTTTAACATTCGAGGACGAATGTTCTAATGGGGGGAAGGAGGTTATATCCCGTATTTTTATACGTCGAGTTATTCGCAAGCTAATCGACTTAAGTAAAGACGGGATTATTTTCGGATATGAAATAGGAACTTTTAATTCTCAATTTTAATTAGTACACAAATTGTTTATAAATTTTATTTAGTGTAGAAATATTATTGGAGATTAGGAACTAATTAATTATGATTATACTATTAAGTAAGGATTAGTAATTAATTAAAACTAATTAATTAATTTAATTAAAACTAATTAATTAATTTAATTAAGTTGTGCGCCCCACCCGTATTTTAAAAAAAATATATAATCAAGAAATTAAATTGGTGAGTCATAAGGGGGGGGGGGGGGGGGGGAGGGGCACGTGTCCATTAGAGGACAACCATATATATGGAATAGATGGTGAACAAATTGCTAATTCATTTTCATTTCACCAAAAATTAAAGTTAGAAAAAAAAAAAAACTTCCATGGCTGCCAAGCTCTCAGCCAGCCATGGTGATTGAGCAAAATAATTTTTGTTGCATATTTTGATCAAGTTCCAAGTGAATTACAAGTTCAAGGAGGTGATAGCAACATTGGATATTGAATTGAGGAAGAAGAAATTGTGAAATTGGAGCAATTAAGTGTAGAAATTCCTCTGAGAAAATTAAGGTAAGATTTTATTATTTTGTGATATAATTGTATTAATGGTGTTGTAAAGGAAGGATTAAAATTGGATTGGGTGAAATTGGAAGTAAGAAATTGCATGAAATTGTTGTTATATGAAATTGTGGGCTGAAAGGATTAAAAGTATGATTTATGTTCATATGTTGTTATTATCGTTGTGGTCGTTTTTTTGTTGATGTGGATTCTAAATTTGGAAAAAAGAAGTGTATAACGTATAGTATACAAAGCGTGTGTTGGGTTGTTCGGTGTATAATCTTGAAACGTTAACGATTTGGATTGGAAAGGGGTTAAGAAGGGTTGTTGGATTGTTAGAGTTGTTTATGGGCTGAATTGTAAGGGTTTTATATGCATATCTCTATTATTATCATTGTTGGTATTGCTGTGATAACAAGAGGTTAATTGGAAGTTCGGGTTAGGCGAGTATATAGGGGAAATGCTGCCCGATTTTCGTTAAGTTCTTAACTAATGAAAATCCTAATCAAGAAAGTAAAAATTTAAGAATGAGTCCTATAAGCGATTGGTTACAGATTTATGAGCTAGGAAGTGTAGTTTACTAACGATAGCGTTACTTTCATATCAAATAGGCTAAAGGGGCGACGAAGCAAACGTGATTACGATTAACCTTTAACAGGTATGTAAAGTTATCCTTTCTTTCTTTTTGGCACGATCCTTATCATATGAACGAACACAGTGAGAAAGCAAGTTCCAAAGACTCTGTTCTTAGAGAGTGTAGAGATATTTGTATCGTTGGCCTCCTATGTTTTATGTCCATAACTCCCAGAGACTTTTCATATTAGCTTCTTATGTCACCAGAGCGGTGCAGAGTATCCTTTTACGAGTTTTACATGCATTTGTATATATTTTATTATATATGGATCGGGTCGTACGTTTCTCGGCACTAACATATTATATTATATATGAATCGGGTCGTACGTTCCTTAGCACTAACATGTTATATTTATGGATCGGGTCGTACGTTCCTCGGCACTATTATATTATATATGGATCGGGCTGTATGTTCCACAGCACTATCAGTTATATTTTTGGATCGGGTCGTACGTTCCTCGGCACTATTATATCATATATGGATCGGGCCGTACGTTCCTCGGCACTATTATATCATATATGGATCGGGCCGTACGTTCCTCGGACGTTCCTCGGCACTATTATATTATATATGGATCGGGCTGTACGTTCCACAGCACTATCAGTTATATTATAATCTATGCCTATCATACGCCGTAGAGTCAGTTCCTGTCATATAGAGTTACGTAGATATTCTCAGATGTTAGCCACAGATGCATTCTATTATTGAGGCTGGTTTTCATGATTCGTCTGTACTTGATGTTCCTATGCTTTATATACTCAGTACATACTCCGTACTGACCCCCTTTCTTCGGGGGGCTGCGTTTCATGCCCGCAGGTACAGACGCTCGGTTTGTTGATCCCCCAGCTTAGGATTTCCAGTCAGCTGTCTTGGAGAGCTCCGTTGTTCCGGAGCCTAGACTTTTGGTACAGATCTTCTGATGTATTTATATATGGTTGTCCAGGGGTATGACGGGGCCCTGTCCCGTCATATTTCACTGTTTGTACTCTTAGAGGTCTGTAGACATGTGTGTGGGTTGTATATAGATTATGATCAGCTGTGTCTATATAGTTGTTGCGGATGTTTCTGTTGGTTGCGGCAGCCTTGCCGGCTTGCATATGTTATCGATACGTAGTGGCAGCCTTGTCGGCTTGCGTAGTATATTGACATGTGGTGGCAGCCTTGTTGGCTTGCGTATTGTAATGATATATAGTGGAAGCCTCGTCGGCTTGCGTATTTGATTTCGTTGTGATTGGTTGAGACTCCGCAGGGGACAAATTATCTTGATATGTGACGTCGAGGACTTTTGGGTCTATGTCGATTCCTATGTTATCTATAGTGTCAGTCTGATTAGGTCTAACAGGTATACATATGGGTGTCCAACTCGGGCACTAGTCATGGCCCACGGGGCTGGGTCGTGACAAGAATGAGCTTGAGAGTTTAAGGATGAGTTAGAATTTTCAATTGTGTCGCGAGCTACTAGGGCCAGTGATTGCCTAATGGAATGATTATCAGTGTTGGGCCAGTATAAAAGTTTAGTACTCAGGAGGGTTAATCAGGTGTTGCACCTAATGTTGGACTAAGGTAGGGGGCCTTGTATTCATTGTGTAAAATTTGACTAGATCCCGCTCCTAGTGGTGTTATTACTCGGCTTATGTGATTGAATAAGAAGGGATTGTCATGCGAGTGGTTAGAGGTGTCCAGATTCGATAATTGAGGTAAGAGGTGATTCTTCCAGGACTAGTAACGTTAATAATTTTGAGTAAGGGATTAGTAAACAATGATGCTTAAGGGATTAGTAAACAATGATGCTTAAAAATGTAGATAAATAATGGGCTAACTGAGTTAAGTTCGGGATAACGTTTCGGGAATTGAGAATGGGAATTCAGGCAAGGACGCTTCAGTGGGATACATGAGCATATAAGTAAGACTGACGATGTGATATGTTGTATCTAGAGAATTTTCAGTTTAGAGCTGAGTGAGTTAAAGGAAAACTATAATGTATAGAGTGTATGGCCTACTTTTATCTCCGGGCTAATTCAGCTAGTGTGAGAGACTTATGATTATGTGATAGACTACTGAGTGAGTTCGGGTAAAGTCAGACGATGTCAGTTTATGTGAACTAACAGAAATTGATGAATTGAAGAGTCAAGAAACGGTATAGTTGATTGAGAATCGATTAGAAAAAGGTAAATCTTGGGGATTTCTTGGGTCATTATGGATTGCGGTGTCATTTTCCTACATATTACAGATGGGGTGTGATTGTTGAGTAGCTTAAAGAAGGAATTTACAGAAATGGACCAAGCGATATGACGAGATCTCGTGAGGATTTGTGATCAGCGATTAGTGGGAAACAAGTTTAAGGTAACCAACATGTTAAGGCTTATATAAGTGGCTTGTGTGGTTCGCAGTTGAAAATTTTGATAACACTCTTCAGTGGATGAGTTTGTGTGGTTTAAGGGAAAGGAATTCTGAAAATCCCTATTATAGGAAGGCTAGAGTTATATTTTTGAGATGCGATCATATTCGTGGTAGTGTATTATGTTGAAAGTAATATTGACGGGATAGCGTGGGTGAGCACTTTTGATATTAAGGACTTGGGAGTAATTACGTGAGGTTTAGAGCGGTAGTTGAAAGATTGGATACCTCCGAAAAATTTATAGGCATATTGAGGTGATACAATGAGAGGTTCAATGGTTAGATGATTATCATATGAGGCTTCAAGTTTTGCAAAGAAAAGTTCGGGACTGTATCGAATTTGCATGTCGGGGAAAAGGATGAGAAGCATAAAGATTGCAATCATAAGGTATAGTTCTTCGGTACTAAGTTGACAGCTTGGATAGGACTCAGCATTCGGAGTCGAGGGTGGCAAACAAGATTTGTTTTGCGTGGGTAAAAGATTATAATTCGCCGCCATATATGTGTGGTAGTATTGTGGCTGGTTTCAAAAATTTTGGAGTCAGTTCGAGTGACTATTGGTGGTATTCAAGGGTGGTACATTCATTTAGGGTCAGCATTGTTCAAGTTAAGCTTAAATGTCTATGGTTATATCTCCAGGAAGATATTTAAGGATTCAATGCGTTTCGGCTCAGAGTTGATGTGTTACAGATTTACGGAGCTTTAACAGGGTTTTCTTGTGGATTTGATGATATTTTCTGAGACATGTAATTGGATAGAATAATCGTTTACAATGATCTTAGCATAGATTTAAGGAGGAATGGATGTGCGAGAGGTCTTTGTATTGGCTAGTTAGGATCCGACGGACTTTGCTCGGCGAGATTTTCAGTGGCATGGTTCCGGTATTGTGATTTGAAGGTTTAAGAAGACTTGGAACTAGCCAAGTTGGATGTCAGTAAGATCAGTTTTGATGGGATTGCATAGAGATCTCAGATGGATCAAGGATTCTTTCTGGCAAGAGTGAGTCATGCTTTCAGGTGCGGGTTTGTATGTTCATGTGTTTCTATGAAATCGCGGTGCGCAAAATGGCTTTAGCAAGTGCGAAAGAAAGGTTAGAGGAATCACAATAACTTCTCGGTTAATAATGGGCTATGGTTTATGGCCATGTTTCAAAGGATTGCGTTGGTTTGGGAAGGTGTTTGTGAGGCCTATTGATTGCGTTCAGTATTGTGGTTTTATCAAATCAAAGGATTTGAGCAAAAGCAATTTGTCTATTCGTGGATCGGTTGCGAGGAAATTCGAATTAGGAGATATGAGAATTGGAGTTTGAGCTATGTTTAGAGAGTTGTGACTGGTAAAGTGAGCGAGCAAGTTCTTCTGAAGGTTACACCCATGTAGGGTGTCATGGGATTTGGGAAGGAGGGCAAGTGAGCTCGAGGTGTATTGACCTTATGTTTTACGAGTTAGTTTCCCACCAGACCGGTCAGGTGTTCTGCCGGTCTTCCATGGTTTTATGTTGAAGAAGTACCATTCTGATGGTTCCTGTATCATTCATTGGGATTCAGTTCTGAGCTGTGAGAATCCTTCCTAATAGGAGGAGCCCGATATGTGTTCGACATATCCCCAGTTGTTGCGGCCTCAGGTATCTTTCCCCGTTCTCTTCCTAGTCGCTCGAGGACGAGCGATTGTTTAATTGATATCTGATGTAACGACGCGTTTGGTCATTATTGCTTTTTCGATACTTTTGACCCCTTCCCGAGTTTTGTTAGCTCACATTTCACCTGAGGGGACCTTTGACATGTTTCCCGAGGTTTGTGGATATGATTTGGGCGATTTTATGGAAATTTGGGCTTCAAGCGAAAAAGAGTTGACTCAAAGTTGACTGTTGGGTAAACGGACCTTTTTCGGGAATTCATCAATTCCGAAAAGTCCGGATGGTCTTTTATAAATTGTGTGTGCATTCGGTTTGGTTCCTATCACGCCCCAAAACGCACCGTAGACGTGACCGGCATCCGACGTCATGAACAACATCGGAAGAACCTAAAAGATGCAGTAACAACACTTGAACCCGTCAGGTTCAATATTCACCTCCAACAGTTTATAAAATAAATACAATCAAATCATGATATATGAATTAAATTAGCGGAAGTCTTTAATGTTATAAAAGTTAATAAAAACATGACAAACGCCCAAGAGTTAAAGAAAACTCAACAACTACCCACAAGAATGTACTATGGAGCATATATGATAAAGAGTAATTGTCTGACACATCGGGACACAACCCGAAAAAAAAAACTACAATATTAAATAAATATGATAAGGGGTGTCCCACGAATGAACATGTGGGCTCACTAAGTCAGCAACAATAACAAGTCCTTCCTGAGCGTTTTGAGTATTAAGAACCTGCTCTTCTCTGTTACCTAACATACCATAAAAAAAGACAATGGAATGCCTGAGTACTTCGTACTCAGTGAGTGCCTAGGGCACAACAAGTAATATGAAAATAAAGTACAATAATACTTAAAGAAATCAGTTTTGAGGATAGTATGAAACAAGGTGAAATCAGTTACTCAGCTTGTGTATCTCAATAGGAATTATCAAAACTGATTATAAAGTCTTTTGTCAAGTTACAACTTTCAAATATGCTTTTTAAATTGATCGTGATTATCAACAACAGTTCCATAAAAGGATAAGGATATCACACTTGCCAATACCGGCCCAAGAATGAATAACATCGACGGGATGACCTTAGAGGTTCCCCAAACATAGCGCACCACACCTGAATATATAATTCTCGATGGCTATCCTTCCTCCTGAATAGCTAGGCATAAACTGCACCCCGGGAGGCGAACCCGGCAGTAGCCACCCTTCTTCCCGAATGGCTAGGCATTACCATACTAGGATCCATAGTGACCACCCTTCTTCTTGAGTAGCTAGGCCAAACACAACAACATAGTTCGTAGCATAGAAGCCGAATTACAAATCACCTCAAGGTAGTCACATCAACAATTAGCATTAAGGTTCATTATGCCATTACAAAGATCCATAATTTCATAGAAAATCTTGAAAATGTTTCCACTTCTTTATACAAGATTCCATTGCCATAGTTCATTATAAAACATCAGTACCAACAATTAACCATCATTATTGATCATCTCTTACAGAAGAAAATGATTATGATTTCATATATGTATATAGAGGATAATACAATCAAGGTTTAATGTTGGTTTGTCCCCTCACGTAATCAACCACTATCAAAGCATGAAATAGAGTTCAAAATCCTGAAAAGTTCACCTTTTTATTCAATAAAGAACTTTTAAAAGGAGATATACATTCAAAACAAGGTTTCCAAAAAGAGACATACGTCCAAAGAAGGTTTTCAAAAGCGACATAAAAATCACCTTCATAGTCAAAAAGGATTTTTTAAAAGAGACATACCTTAATTTCCACTCAAGCTTACTTCCCACAATCCAACAATTATTCTACAATAGTTTTAGATAGGAGAGATTAGAACTATAACCTATTTCCACCCATCAGCCCTTCTTACCAACGAAAGTTGGGGTTTTCATGACTAGAATGTGTTCTTGAAAACTTCATGAATCAATCATGGATTCTAATCCCATAGGATAACCTACATTAGTCTAAACATTAGAAAAGTCAAGGATCACACCTTATTAAAGGAATCTTAAAGTCTCCAAACGTCCCTTTCTTCTTCTCTTTCGTGGGTTTTAAGAATCTAGGGTTTTTGGAAGATGAAATAGTGTTAATTTGATGCTAGATTGATGAAGTAATGATGACAATTGATCAAGAACTTACCTTATATGTTTTGGGGAAACCCTAGGGTTGTTTCCTCTTAAAAAGTCGGTCAAAACGAAGTGGGAATGAATATAACGAAGTTAGGCTTTTATAAAATTCGGGAAAAATCGCTTCAGGCATAAAATGTCTTGGTGAGTCACCTACGGCGTCGCCCAAGGCGGTGTGCAGAGCGTATCTATTTCAACGGCATCAAAATTTTAATTTTCCTAAATATTTGGCCTGGGACGCCGCCCAAGGCACCGCCTAGGGCGTCGCGCACGCCAAATTTTATACTGCACAGATGATGTTCAGTAAAATGGGCATAACTTCTAGCACATAGATCCGTTGGAGCTAGACGACCTACTGTTGGAAAGGTAATTCAAAGATATACAACTTTCATTGAAGAAGTGTTCCCAAATTCCCAACCTATTTTCACGGAACTGGCTTAGAAGTCAAACCTACTGAAATTTAGACAAGTTTGAGAACTCTTACGAACTTCACTATTTGAGTTGACATCAAAAAGACTGCCTATCAACCAAATTCATCCCGAATGGATTAATATAGCAAAAATATCAAGTTAATACCGGTTTTAATACATTCATACCTAACTCAGATTTATTAGATGTTACATTATCCCACCCTTAGGATCATTCATCCCCGAATGAAAATCACGGCCTGAGATTTTTCACTAAGTCTCAAATTTCCAGAGTTCTAAAGTTCTTTTGCAAAGAGGATCATTTTCAAAGATAAGATATGACTAACCATATAATGAACGCATCATACAAGCCTAACTAATTCTGATTGACAATCCAGAGTTTCGTAACACTCGAAAAGCTAGTCTATCCCCAAAAAATCACATCAAGGTTCACTGTTTCTAATTCAAGCACATCAAACGTAGTCTCACGGCCCTTAACTACAACAACACGGTCTCTATATATTCTAGAGGCGATAACAAGGACTTTAGCAGGGGTAATCATAGAAAAAGGTTTCCAACAATTGTTCGAGTTCCCTAAAAAAATCAAGGGTAAAGTATGAAGTTACAAAAGAAAGATTTCGAACTTGGATCGATCAACAAATACGCATCAAGAGAACAAATAGTGACAATACCTGTGACCACAACATCTGAGGCTTCAGCCCTACGAGCCGATTCATGAAGTTGAGCTTCCTATGTATAAAGACAAAAATACAACTAACACCCAAATAAGAACAACATAGTCCTCACGGGGATTCTAACCACTAAAACACTCAAGTCTCAACACAAAGTAAAGGGGTTTCTACCTTCATCGCACTTTCCCAAGATTTAGATACCCAAAAGGTTCAACACCTATATGTTTTGCCTAGGAAGCGCACAACATATCAATCTAGACAATATACTCCCATAAGGAGGCTAATTCAACAACACATCATTCAAGCCTAACTTACCTTATGCCAAAACTGAGAATAACAAATTAAATCCTAAATCAACTCCATCATCTTCTCAAATCATTATTCCACAAGCGGTTGTTCTCGAGTTTCAAGCCTGAAATATAGTTCTTCCACTTAACATCAAAATGACACAGATCTTTTAACCCAATAAGAATATAACCTCAATGTAAGATAATTATTAATTCTCTACAAGAGACTCTCAATAGTTCCCTTCATCCTAACCTCCAACACTTGAACACATCACATCTTAATTATTCCTTTTAGCGTAACAAGATTTCGGCAGAGTTTTTCCTGTAACCAGGACTACTTTTGTTTCTATACCTGTCTCAATTTATCAACAACCAAACCCTACAATGACCATATACACAGAACTCCTACAATACAATTTCAGTGACTCTGTACCATCCATCAAATTACACATCACAACAATGTACACTAACACCATTGTTCACTTGGTTAGCATCTGCAACATGAGTTAAAGTCATCTCCATAAAGTACGACTAACAAACACATCAGAATGATCCTAAAAGAAGTTCAAGCTCTATAACACAATCTAGAATCAAGAAGAATGAGAAACACCTAAACTATCTGGTAGTCACTCATCCATACAGGTGGCAAATCTACATGAAGAAGACTCCACTAGACACAGCTCCACAGACACAGACACATATAAACCTAAGCTCTGATACCAATCTTGTCATGCCCCAAAACCCACCCTAGACGTGACCGACACCCGATGTCATGAACAACACCAAAAAGAACCTAAAAGATGCAGTAACAACACTTGAACCCGCAGGTTCAATATTCACCTCCAACAGTTTATAAAATAAATACAATCAAATCATGATATATGAATAAAATCAGCGGAAGTCTTTAATATTATTAAACTTAATCAAAACGTGACGAACACCCAAGAGTTAAGCAAAACTCAACAACTACCCACAAGAATGTGTACTATGGAGCTTCTAAGATAAGAGGGTAACTGTCTGACACATCAGGACACAACCCAAAAAAAAAATAGTAAGTAAATATGATAAGGGGTGTCCCATGAATGAACATGTGGGCTCACCAAGTCAGCAGCAACAACAAGTCCTTCCTAAGCATTTTGGGTATCAAGAACCTGCTCTTCTCCGTTACCTAACATACCATCAAAAACAATAATGGTATACCCGAGTACTTTGTACTCAGTGACTGCCTCGGGGAAAACAAGTAATATGAAAATAAAGTACAATAATACTTAAAGAAATCAGATTTGAGGATAGTATGAAACAATGTGAAGTCAGTTATTCAGCTTGTGTATTTCATTAGGAATTATCAAAACTGATTATAAAGCCTTTTGTCAAGTTACAACTTTCAAATGTGCTTTTTAAATTGATCATGATTATCAACAACAGTTCCATAAAAGGATAAGGTTATCACACTTACCAATACAGGCCCAAGAATCAATAACATCGAAGGGATTACCTTAGAGGTTCCTTAAACACAGCGCACCACATCGGAATATGTAATTCTCGATGGCTATCCTTCTTCTCGAATAGCTAGACATAAACCGTCCCCCAGGTGGCAAACTCGGCAGTGGCCACTCTTCCTCCCGAATGGCTAGGCATTACCATACTAGGATCCATAGTGACTACCCTTTCTCCTAAGTAGCTAGGCCAAACACAACAACATAGTTCATAGCATAAAAGGCGAATCACAATCCACCTCAAGGTAGTCACATCAACAATTAGCATTAAGGTTCATTATGCCATTACAAAGATCCATAATTTCATAGATAATCTTGAAAATGTTTCTACTTCTTTGAACAAGATTCCATTGTCATCGTTTATTATAAAACATCAGTACCAACAATTAAACATCATTATTGATCATCTATTATAGAATAAAACGATTACGATTTCATATACGTATGTAGAGGATAATACAATTAAGGTTTAATGTGTGTTTGTCCCCTCACGCACATCAACCACAATCAAAGCATGAAATAAAGTTCAAAAACCTGAAAAGTTCATCTTTTTATTCAATAAAGAACTTTTAAAAGGAGATATACATTCAAAACAAGATTTCCAAAAAGAGACATACGTCCAAAGAAGGTTTCCAAAAGAGACATAAAAATCACCTTCACAGTCAAAAAGAATTTTTTTTAAAAGAGACATACCTTAATTCCCACTCAAGCGTACTTCCCACAATCCAACAATTATTCTACAATAGTTTTAGATAGGAGAGATTAGAACTCTAACCTATTTCCAACCATAAACCTTTCTTACCAACGACAGCTAGGGCTTTCATGACTAGAACGTGTTATTAAACACTTCATGGATTATAATCCTACAGGATAACCTACACTAGTATAAACCCTTTCAACAACATCAAAAAAGTCAAGGATCACACCTTATTAAAGGAATCTTAACGTCTCCAAACGTCCCTTTCTTCTTCTCTTTCTTGGGTTTCAAGAATCTAGAGTTTTTGAAAGATGAACTAGTGTTAATTTGATGCTAGATTGATGAAGTAATGATAGGAATTGATCAAGAACTTACCTTATATGTTTTGGGGAAACCCTAGGGTTGTTTCCCCTCAGACACTCGGCCAAAACAAAGTGGGAATGAATATAACGAAGTTAGCGTTTTATAAAATTCGAGAAAAATCGCTTTAGGCATAAAATGGCCTGATGTGTCCCCTGGGGCATCGCCCAGGGTGGAGCACATAGTGTATCTATTTTGACGACGGTAAAATTTTGATTTTCTTGAAAAGTTTGCCTGGGGCGCCGCCCAGGGGTCTAATTTTACACTACACAGACGATGTTCAGTAAAATAGCCATAAGTCCTAGCACAGAGATCTGTTGGAGCTGGGAAACCTAATATTGGAAAGGTATTTAAAGGATCTACAACTTTTATTGAGGAAGTTTTCCCAAATTCCCAACTTATTTTCACAAAACTGGCTTAGAAGTCAGACATACTGAAATTTATACGAGTTTGAGAACTCTTACGAACTTCACTATTTGAGTTGAATTCAAAACGACTGCTTATCAACAAAACTCATCCCGAATAGATTAATATAGCTAAATATCAATTTAATATCAGTTTTCATACATTCACACCTAACTCAGATTAACGGGATGTTACAGTTCCCAATACACTCGGGTGCATTTTGGGACTTGGGATTGGAAGTTAGTTTTGAGGTATCGTGGGTTGAATCGGTCAACGAGACCTCCGTTTGAAATTTTAAGGCCACGACTGCCTTCGTAGTATGTTTTTATTTATGTCTACATATATGGTATGTGAGCAGAAGGCCTCAGGTGTGAGTCGGGATTTTGGGTTAAATTTGTGAAACTTGGGAATTTCTGGTGTCTTGCACGGCAGCGATACCGCAGAAGCAGTGGCCCTGCTGCTGTAGCAGCTTTTGTAATTTGGGCTAGACTGCTGAAGCAGTCACGGGGCTACGAAGCGGTGTCACTGAAGCACTGAAGGGGGCGCGGAAGCGAGTGATGGGAAGTTAGATCCATTAAATGAGTGTTAAAAGCCCTATGTGTTCCATTCAATACCATTATGACTTTAGAGTTTTTTTGGGAGCATTCAAGGCTATTGTTCGTAGAAGGTCATTGTGGTAAGTTCCTTCACCTTCCTTTCCATTCCATATTCCATTAATCACCTTAGGAATCCATTAAGCATGTTAGTTCTTTAAGAAATGGTGGATTGAAAGAGGGTTCAATGGGTTCTTCATTCTAGGCTATTAAATCTTGATTTATTGATCGGGTTAGATTCATTAAGCATTGAATTGATGATTAAAATCTATTATTGCATGATTCCTTTCTAATTAGTGGCTAATTTATGGAATTGGAAGTTAGGGTTCATACCCAAATTTGGGGGTTTTGCCTAGAATCCAAAATTAAGTGATTTGTTGGTTCTTCTAGCTTATAATTGATGGGAATTGACCACCGATAACATTAATTTCATGTTGAGACCTATCGATCCCTTATTACATCTTTCTAGTTCATAATCCCCATTTTATTGGTTGGGATTTGGGTCTTGAATAGAAGTAAGGTTTGAATGATGTTTCTTCTTGATTCTAATTTCATGATTCAGATATGTTTAGACTTCCCTATCTCGAGGCTCAAAGGAAGGGAAAGACTAAGGTTTGATTATTGGAGACCTTGTTGTTCGACTCTCCAGGTAGGTTACAGTTTACCTTATAGTGAGACTTTTATTAGCGAAGCGTATGTTTAGATGATATTGTTAAAGAATGCATGTAAACCTTCAGGTATGACGTTGGGATGAATATTGTCTTAGGTTGGGCCTTGTTGTATGATTTGGGGGGTAGCCCCCCCCCCCCCCCCCCCCCCCCGCGTTGTGTTATTGACTTATCTTGATCTATTTACTTATTGGCCCATTGCCACATTGAGACATTGGGTATTTCTAACTAGTGATATATCATGACTATGATATTGCTGTACTTTACTTGATTGATATTGAGATGAGAATTATGATTCAATTGTGGCTTATTGTGTAGCCTTATTATTGATATCACTTGTGTGCCCTATGTGGTACTGTTTGGGATTGAATTGGTTGTTGATATTACATTGCATTGTGTTCATACTCATTTCCACGATACATTGATATTGCATGGTTATGGTACTGATGATGATAAGTGAGAGAGTATAGCCTCCGAGATCTTTGCCGAAGAGCGTAAAAGAGAGATGAGAGTCCATGATGTGAGGTCATTTTTTGGATCGGAATTAGTGTATGTTGCCCGAGGTCTCTTGTCGGCAAGAATGAGTGCTTGATACCTGAGGTTTCTTGCCAGGATCGAGAGAGTGCTCGCGATCCGAGGTCATTTTTCGGAGCGAGTGGTACATGGACTTCGCGGGTCCCCCATGGGTTATGCTATCGAGATGTGATGTTCCATTATCGGAGTACATGTGTACGGTGCATATGCATTTGATTCATCGTACATACATTATTGCATTGCTTGTACCTTTTATTTTTCCTGCGATATTGTGGTGATATTATTGTAATGTACTGGTTTGGATTGGTTATACTAAGACTTGACACAGTTGGGTTTAGATGCTATAACATAGGTGATGACTTGTTGTCATATGGATGTGATATATTGGTTCGGAACGGTTATACTGATACTTGGTACAGTTGGGTTTAAATGCTATAACATAGGTGATGCCTTGTATTGTCATTATGGATTCGTGTTTACTTGTACCTTGTTGTTTTACGTGTTTATCCTGCTTTGTCGTCTTTATATACGTTAGCTAGTCTTAGTCGGCCTATGATACCTACCAGTACTTGTTGTTTGTACTAACCTGCACTTGCTGCATTCTTTTATGAATGTAGAGTACCAGGTGGGATCTATTTCTACTCCTCGTGGCTGATAATCGAGGATTGTTGATTCGATTCTCTACAGAGTGAGCATGAGGACGTTCGCTGCCCGAAGACACTTCCTATTATTATACCTGTTTTTCCATTCTGAGATAAATTTTAGACTACTTATGTATTATTGTAGTATTTAGTTAGATGCTCTTGTATGACCAGACCAGATACTGGAGTGCATTTCATTTATTTTCGCACTTATTTATATTATACTGTGAGAGTTACGTTATTTTACTTTCTTTCGCTATTTTCAATTATTTGTTAATGTTGAGTTAAGGGCTCGCCTACCAAGGTGGGAAAGGTAGGTGCCTGCGCGACTTAGTGGAATTAGGTCGTCACAATCTCAAAACGAAGGTTACTTCCACATAAGGAATACCCTTCTCTACCGATCGAGTCGAACTACATACGACTTGATTCCCAAGGAGAGGGATATGTAGGCGAACTCACTGTCAGAGCTCGTCCGTGATCCAAACTCCCCCAAACATGTCTCAAGCTCTTAGTGTCATAAGTTCATCACATAGGCAATTTTGAAAGTTTTCAAAAAATCTACAAGTGGCCTGAATCTCATATAACCTGAGATATATCGGAAATCCAATGCCAAGATCTAGCCATAATTTTCAAAACTAGATGCACTTTTCACTTTTAGAGATGAATTGACTTAGCCGGTCAAAAATCTTGTTTCTCAAATTTCGTTGCTTAGGGATGATCCCGCCATCCCCGAACAACGAAGTGTCAGTTGTTGACACCCAATTTTTGCCCTCCAAAAATTCAAATTAACTAGTCAAGCTTCTTGAATCGTAAACAGAGTAAAATATTCATTCAGAAAATCAAAAATAATTGCTAAACTAGATTTTGGTGATATTTCACTATTTTCATTGGAAAAATACCCTAATATATATTATGTATATTTTAAGTATTAATTATGTCTATTTTATCAATTTAAAAATTCATTTATATGAAGAACGAGTTTTTTAATTAAATACCATTATCAAATTAAAGTAATTTACTTTGTTAAAGTCAAGAAGTTTAATTAACTAATTGAATAATTAATTCGTTTCAATTTGTTTATTTAGACAAAATTTGGGTTATAATCGAACATATAAAGTCTATGTCTTAAATTCCAATTCCAGCTATCTTTTAAATCCCAAGTCAGCCCAATTACAGCCCAATACAACACCAATACCCGACCCATTTCTCTTTAAATCCCCAAAATTCACTTTCAGCCTTGATTTCTCAAAATACAGTGACCAAACGTACCCTTTCGTCAATTCTTAAAATACAGCGACCAAATGAACCCTAAGCCTTCAACTAGCAAACGTTGAGCCCCAACGGTATGAAAAGCCATTTTTGGCTAGCTTTTGGCATGCCTCTGTTCATCCAGAGGTTTGTTCGCCTATTTCCGGAAAGGAATTAAATGCACCCTTGTCTTCTTCTCTTTTCCAAAATTATTTTGATTTCTCCTTTTCTTTGGTGAAGATTCAGATTTCAAACATGGTTCAACAAATATTCAGTATTGAAATCCGTCCCACATCGAATTTTAACCTAAAATTTGAACATTTTGGGGTTCTATGTAAAGAATCCCATTCTCTTCATTTACGGACGAAGTTTTTTTTGACAACCACAAAAAATATGTTTTCACACCCCAAGTTCTGAACTTTTCAATTTTTTAGCTTTAAACAAGAAATTTTCTCTTGTATGCTGAGTTTTTGAATCATAGGAACAAATTAAAAAAAAGTCGAGTTCGAATTCGTTGTTGGTGAAATGTCGAAGGTGATCGGTTTAACTCTCGTCGCCCCCATCGCTGCTCGACAAAAGGTAACATTCTCTCCTTTGCTGTTCTCTTATTTTTGTTGTCTTTAGTATTCTTAGATTATTTGTTTTTGTCCTGTTTTAGTTCTTATTTGTCTAAATGTTTAAGTTCTGTAAGTGTTAGTTTTTCCCTTCATAAAGATTGCCCTTTCTTTAAGCACTGATGTATACGAGTCCAGCCTGACTGCCCCCGTTTAAGTTTTCCTTCTTTCCTTAATGTTTAGTTCTGTTAATCTTGGTGTGTTTATGATTTTCCAATTCTGTTTTCTAATTACTTAGATTTCAGTACATTAGTTTAGAAGCTATATAGTTAATGGTTGTGTTGGGTTAAATTTAAGGCTCCACTGTTTTATAGGTTTAATCCTAAGTGTAGTGTGGTTAAACTATTGAAGAGGCTTTAGTTTCAATCTTTGATTAGCGCGAACCAATGCTACTATAAGAATTCATCTTACAACCGATAGTTTGTTGCTGTTAGGATGATTCATTTAGATTTGTATTGACCTAAATTACTATAATTAGTTCAAATGTTCAGTATCCTAAAAGATTCTCACTAAGTTATAGTATGCTATCCTAACTTGAAATACATGATTGATTAAGTATTTTTCCCAAAGCAACAAACAGAATCCTCAAATCTCTTATCTTGTCTCTAAGATTATGTTCAATTGATACCTAAGATTGGCTTCAGTTATAGTTTTAACTAAAGTATGTTCGGGAGTTTAAGTAGAACGATTCAAGTCAGGTGTGGAATATGTAACTGTGTGTCCATGTGATATGAACAACATGTTAGATTAAGACTAAACAGTTGAAGAAAAGCATGCTGAAGCAATAAGGTCTAAACTAGGACTAGTAAAATTAAGTGACTTGGACTTTGATAAAAGAAATGGATCTCTTAGGATCTATTTATGAAGTGGTGATTGGAGGCATATATGTTTTGAAGTTAAAAATGAGTTATCTGGGCATTTAATGACAATGTCATAAGGACTTAGTTGTGCTAGTTAAAAATTTTGTGGGAAACAGCTCAATCTAAGTTATAAATCCTTGATGAAGGAATTGTTTAAAGTCTTTGTATGATTTAAATTCGTGTGTTGAAACTGTTTTCAAAATTAGTTCCTTTTGGCAAAATAGGTGCTGCCTGCTTTAAACTTCAATATTATTAACCTAGTTATGTATTTGAGTCCTTGATGGCTCCATTCTGTATGTGTTGGATTCAAATGTTGATATAGGGTTAAACATGTTGCTTCTTACTATTACTTTTGGGCTGTTAGGTTGAGTATTGACTATATATGTTCATTTCAGCTTTCCTTACTTCAGTTATTGAAAATCTAGATACTCAAATTCTTAGTTTATGAGCAATGTGTTTACTTCCCTTTCTTATATTGGCTTAAGTTTTAGATGTAATCTAGCTTGATGAATAATTCAAAATCTGAGTAGAGGTAGGAATGAGGCATCTAATTATGACTCTCAATGATCCATCTTTCTGTCTCCTAAATGTTTGGTATGTCATTATAACTTGACAATTGTGAACCTCCTGAGTACTTAGCTTGTTATCTGTTGTCCTTCACTTTCATCTTACAATGAGTTTTGATATGATTGGTCACGTCTATGTTATCTTAGATCATGATTCTGTTTATTTAACATCTCTAAATAGTGGCTGTCTACAAGGACTTAATCTGAGGACCTATCTATGTTTACTTGATATTTTGTCATAAAAAAGAAAACCTGTTCTATGTTTCAAAAGCATTTTCTCTAAGTCTATCTATGTTAAAATAGTAAAATATGACTAAGTACGTTCACTATGGATATTATATTTTTTGACTAGTTTGTGATCATGTTAAGACAAGTAGGAGAACATCTAATGGTGTTTTCAATGCCCTGGTTAGTTCTTCTCTACAAAGCTCTTAGGATGTGACTAGGAGTTTACTGCTGCTTTCTTTTTCCCCTCTCCCTCTAGGATGTGACTAGGAGTGTGCTGCTGCCTTCTTTCTCCCCTCTCCCTCATTGTTGTAAGCTTGTTTGTAACTACTAATTAGAGATCTGGGAAAGGCTATATTTGTTTCTGATAACTGGTGAATTCTTAAAAAACTGTCAGTGTCATGAAGCCTTATGTGTGTCATATTATGTTAAGAATATGAATTGAGCCTTGCCTGATATATTAGAACTTGAATAAGTCACACTAACAATGAGAAATGCATCATTTTTTATTACTTCTCAACTGGATACTCATCCTTTACCCCTCTCTTCTTTGCATGATTTGGGGATTTTCAAATCCTAAATGTATCTGAGCTGCTGCTGAATTTGGAAAGTTGCTGCACTTGTGAAGTTCTTGAAAGTGTTGTACATTGATATATAAATAGCCATTTTGTTTTTATGTTAGCTGTTGTGTCTGCCAACTGAATATTGTAGCTATCTGTTGCTACAGCCTGTTGATGTTGAGTCCCAAAAGTTTGCAGTTTGTCATTACACTTTGGAGTTGGTTGGTGTATTATTTTGTAGACTGTTTTGAGACCCTTGATGTTGCCATATTTTTTGGAGAAACAGATGAGGCAAAATGAGGTTACTATAGTTTGACACTTTATTTGGGGAATGATCAGTTGCTGAATTTTGACACCCTCGATGCTGTCTCTATACTTGGTAACTGGTAGCTACATCTGCCAAAACAAGAACTGATGCTGGCTTGAGAAAATCTTGAACCAACTTGCAGTTAAAATATGTTGCGAAGCAACTGATGTGGTAATCAGATGTTGTACTCTTTTCTAAAATATTGACAGATGCTGTACATGGTAAAAGATCACTGATATGAACACGATACTACACTTAGGCTGATGAGAAAATTTAATTTGAGGCCATGCCTTGTCCGGAAAGTTTATCCCTCGGTTTAGGTGATGATGACCTCATAGCAATATCACAAGGTAGGAACCAACATGCGTTTGGTGAGGCAACTAGAATGGCCACTAGTTTGCAGCCAAGACATGTTTTAGATTCCTTTGCCACATTCGGAAACACAATCTGAGCCTCTGTAATCAAAGCTCTCAAAGTTTGATACGAGTCCGAGGGATATTATTATTATGTTCATAAACGTCACTCTATGCAGTAGCGTATCATTTTGACTAACTACTTTTTTCTTCATTGTGCGAGGTACAAATAAAGTGAAGTTGTGGAGGAAAGCTTAAAGAAGAAGTAAAAGAATCGGATGCTTAGAGCTTTGGATAAGGAATCAGCAAACGTGGAATAATCGCGATTAAAGGTCCAAGAAGGCAAGGAGACAGTATTAGCTATTCTAGTCTTTCTCCAACTTCCCCTCTCTCCCTCTCTTTATTTGTCTTTTGTAAATTTGTATACATACATGACTTGTAAATTCTTGTGTATTATTGAAACCCATAGTTAGAATTTAGTTAAAACAATTTCCAAATAGATCGTCTTTTTATTCTTTCAGAAAATCAACACTTTCCGACTTATAAATTTGGCACAAAAGAGGAATGATAAGGGATATGTATTTCAAAAAAAAAAAAAAAACGGAACTGTTTGGATAAGATTTAGGTTTATTTCTACATAAGCTAAATGAACAAGAGGAATTTTATTTAAACACAAGTTCAAGAAAGGGATCCAAAGTAGAAGATGGTTTACCCGAATGAGCTAGCTAAAAAATACGATAAATAAAATCTCTTCTTTTATTATACTTACAAAAGCTTATGCAGTTTTCAAGAGGGATACACCCCAAATATATATAAGCTTATAAGGATTCAAATCATGACATTGGACCAAGTTAGTAGAAACTGTACTTAAGAGAAAATCTTTAGGGTGTTTTGGTCCAGAAATAAAATGATTTCAACCCTTATAAAACCTTTTTCCTAAAAAACCTCTTTTTCCTTAAAGACTTTGCCAAAAGAAGGAGTTAATGATTTTGACATGACAATTATGTAAGAAAGAAAACATTTTTAGCAAGTAACCACAGTTAATCACACATTGAATCTCGAAGGTCAACCGTATTCTACGGATCCTTAATACTATGGTGCTTAAAACATGCCCTAAGGGATCACCAGAACCCTTACCTCGAACTCTGGTTTAAAAAAGGGTTTTTCTCTTGTTTGAACAACCCTTTAACTCGGTTTTCCTAGTTTATCAATAAATTAGGTGGCGACTCTAAAATTATAAAAATCCAATAGAGTCCACAACCTCTTAGTAGCTTATGCACCCGTGTAAAAGTGAACCGTAACATTCCCCAGTTGCGAACCCACTTAAAATATCAAAACCTCGCAGGTGCAGTGGAACTTCCGCAAAAGCGGTCCCACGCCTGTGAAAAATACTCCGCTGGTGCGGACCTTTCTGAACTCACACGATCTCGCACCCGCGAACCGAGCCTCGTAGAAGTGGGCCCGCAAGTGATGCCAAATGTCCGCAGGTGTGGCACACCAGAACCAGTAAAAATCTCCTTTTTCACTAACTTCAACCCCAAACCCGACACTCGTCCGAGACCTCCCGGATACAAACCAAACATGCACACCAATGTAAAAAAAAAACACGCTGCGAACTCACCCGTGCTATCACTTCCCGAACCATAGCCTGGGCATAACCTATGCCTGACTGCATGTGATCGATCAAACCACATGGCTTGTTGAATCAACATAGGGCATGAACTGGTGTGGAACACAATATAAACATGCATGGTCTATGAAAAACATGGAATTCAATAGTCATAAGTCTGAAAATATTAGGCATACATCATGAATGCAGAAATATGATAAGGCAGCCAACGAGGCTAACTCAACTAACATCTGACATGACAAACTGACTAGTCTAGAAACCTCTGACATGAGTCTGACTGCTAAACTGTTTACTGAGACAAGGCCCCCCGGTATACCTTAACTGCATAACTAACATAAAAGTTAAGTAAGGATAACACCCCGAATCGAATGGAGCTCACCAATAGCTGATATGAGCACAATCCTAACGAGCTGATTCGCCGTCCTGCAAATCTGCATCATAAAATGCAGGCCCCCAGGAAAATAAAAGGGGACATCAGTACATTACATTTGTATTGTACTAGCATGTAAAGCAACTGAATGAAATAACATGGCACATGACATAATAGAACTGAAACTGGAACTGTAAGCTGTACATGAACATGAGTATCATCTGACATGAGTATATATATACATATATATACATATAACATGAGTGAAAGCATTTGTAGTTGGGAGAGCATTAATATAACCGACAACATGAATCACCACGTGGGTACGTGGAGTCTGGTACCTGGCTCGACCAGCAGACCAATCTCATACCTTTCCAGGCATATGAGACATAAACATGACATGAAATGATCCAATCAATAAAACATGAAGGAATCGTTTTAACTGGGTGGAGCGATCCTTATCCTACAGTGGCAAGCGTAGTTTCAGGACATCTGATCCTTCTCGATAATCTGTGCAACTCCCACAAATATTAATATGAAAATAGGTGGCATCTGAACCCATGTTTTCTTAAACACGATTTGTAAATATGAACTGTATGTATAATATAACGTGAATATAATTAAGCATAGTAGTTCGTATCTTGCATTTAAGAACCCATGGATATTCAGGGATTACAGACAGATTCTCAATATCCAAAATGGAATATCAAGAACACAATAACGAATTATTAATACAAACATGGTATATCATGGTACATGTACTTAGGGTTATCATTGACATGTCTAAAACCTTAGTTTTTAGTGAACTTTCATATAATCATGGAAGAACATGGCGTGGGGAAGAACAATGATGTTCCCACACATAGATAAAAACCCTACATACCTATAAATGCTCCAATCCAACAAACTAGTTTGCTTTTCTGATCAAGAACACCCAAAACTAGCTTGAATCACTTGAGAAGGATTACCAATTTTCATAGCTACTGTTCATAGCTCCAAGGGCACTATTGCAAAACTCTATATCAAATCCCCACCATTCATATTTAAAAATTATATGTTATGAATACTCAGATAAAATTTAGGCCTCATCCAACGGTTAGATTATCGGGAAACACCAATTAAATATGATTGGTCAGAGTGAAAGTCTTCAGAAAATACTAACTCTTCGTGACTCTTGGTTTTATAGGGTGGCGGGTGGAAGAATTTATTCAAGTGTTTAGAAATGATGTAATCTTGTAGATTTCACGCCCTAAAACCCACCCTAGACGTGACCGGCATCCGATGTCATGAAGAACATCGGAATAACCTAAACAATATAATAATAATACTTGAACCCACCAGCTTCAACCTTCGCCTTCAACAGGTTACAAAATAAAGGTAAATAAATCATGCATATATGAATTAATTCAGCGGAAGTCTTTAGTAATCAATATTTGTCAAACATAACAACGTGCCTGAGAGTTAATCAATAACTCAAACACTACCCACAAGAATGTATACTATGGAGCTTCTACGATAAAGATATAATAGTTTGACTCATCGGGACGCAGTCCAAAAACTAATAATAAATGAACGAATAAATAGGGTGTCCCACGAATGAACATGTGGGCTTACCAAATCAGCAGCAACAACAAGTCCTTCCTAAGCACCTGAAGTATCAAGACCCGCTCTTCTCCGTTACCTAGCATACCATAAAAAACAACAATGGTATGCCTGAGTACTTCGTACTTAGTGGGTGCCTCGGGGACAACAAGTAATATGAAAATAAATTATAATAATACATAACGAAATCAGTCCAGAAAAGATAGTATAAAATGGTTATTCCACTTTGTGATTCTTAATATCATTTGTTAAACAGTTTACAAGCCATTTCAAAATCCCAATTTCCATTATGCTTTAAATTGATCAGGCATAAATACCAGTTCCATAATAAAGATGGATATCACAATCGCCCATATAGGCCCAACTCAATATCAACAACACTGCGCAATACACCAGAATATGGATTCACGATGGCTACTCCTCCTCCCGAATAGCAAGGCCATTAATACACCCTAGGCAGCGAACCCGGAAGTGGCCACTCTTCCCCCCGAATGGCAAGGCAATTAATACACTAGGATCCATAGTGGCTACTCCTCCTCCCGAATAGCAAGGTAAACACAACAACAAGTTCCATGGCATAAAAGTCGATTCACAATTTATCTCAAAGTAGTCACACCATCAATAACATTAAAGTTCATTATGCCATATCAAAAGAATAAGTCATTCCAATCAATGTTTTGAAAACGTATAACTCCTTTACAAAAGATTTTCATGTATTAATTCATCAATAAGAATGTCATTAACAACTCTTAACCATCATTATTAAGCATCTCTCATAGAGGAAAACATTCATAATATCTTATACATATATAGGGTTTGTTACAATCTAGGTTTAATGTGGGTTTTTCCCCTCACACACATTAACCACCATTTAGACATGAATTAGAGTTCAAGAAACATGAAAAGATTACTTTTCCTTTCATTCATTAAAGAATCTTGAATAAAATTTATACTTCTAACAATAGGTTCAAAAGTTATTTTCAGTCAAAATAAGTTTTCAAAAAGAGAAACATACAAATCATCCTTATAGTCAAAAATGATTTTTAAAAGAGACATACCTTAATATGTTAAACAAAGTTTAACAATTAAATTTCCTAATGAAGAATACATAAACCCTAGCTTGAATCACTTTAGGAAGGATTATGCTGCAAACCCTAGGTTTTGATCATAAGAATCATGGTAAGAATCATGGGTTTGATGTTAGAATAGATTAGTAATGTTAAGGGTGTTCATACCTTTGATTTAAAGACATGTGGGATGATTTTCGTGCTTAGGGTTTGGAAGGATGAAAAAAATGGGAACATAATAAGACCATACCCATTTTAAACCAAAATTTTCTGCCAGAAACGGTGAAAGTTCGGCCTACAAGTCCGTCCCGTACTTTGAAGTACGTCCCGTACTTGTAGCCCATACTTAGGCTACAAAAACCAGTGAGGAACGGAAGATGTACGTCCAAAAGGACGTCCCGTACTTTCTGGGCGTACTTTGGGCGAAATCTCCAGCTTTTGTGCCCTTCAGTAAAACAGACATAACTTTTTTTTTTTGCATAACTTTGCTCGGGCTGGGAGACCTACCATTGGAAAGCTATTTCAAAGATCTACAAATTTCATCAAGGATGTTTTTCCAAATTCGCAACACATTTTCATGAAAACCGCCCAGAAGACAGACCTACCAAAACTTAGGCGAATTTAAGAGCCCTTAAGAACTTCAATTGTTGGTTTGACTTCAAAACGACCATCTTCCACCAAAATTCATCAAGAATGGATTCATATAGGTATAATATCATCTTAACATTAGATTTTTACACGTTCATACCTAACTCGAATTTACAGGATGTTACATTATCCCCCCCTTACGATGATTCGTCCCCGAATGACAGTCATGGCCTAGGATTCTTTACTGAACCTCATATTGCAGAATTTCAAGAGTTCTTCTAGCAAGGTGAAAAATCCTCAGAGATAACATACAACTAAACATATAACGAATGCATCATTCAAGCCTAAACACAATTGTGAGATTTGTACTTCACTCTAAACTTTCATAGGAAAATACATCTGAAAGGTTCAACACATACCTGTAGTAGGGAACAAGTGAGGATATCTTTTCTTCATGTCCTCCTCCGCTTCCCAAGTAGCTTCCTCTGTGTTATCATTTCGCCATAACACTTAACCGATGCTACATCCTTTGTTCTCAACCTTCTAGCTTGACGATCTAAAATCTGATTTGGCTCTTCTTCATAAGACAATGCCTCATTAATTGCAATTTGTTCATGATTCAACACATGGGAAGGATCAGGTTTGCACAATCTCAACATCGAAATGTGAAACACCGGATGAACCATGGACATCTCCGCCGGTAATCTCTACTCGTACGCTACCTTCCCAACCCTTTTCGTAATCTCGTAAGGACTAATATAGCGAGGACCAAGCTTGCCCTTTCTGCCAAAACACATTACCCCGTTCATAGGTGACACTTTCAAGAAAACCTTGTTATCAACAACAAATTCCAGTTCCCTACACCTCATGTCCGTGTAAGACTTTTGTCTACTCTGTACGGTCTTCAGTCACCGCACAATAAGATTTACCTTCTCGATCACCTCATGAACTAAATCAGGGCCCAATAACTCTACTTCCGTTAGTTCAAACCAACCAATTGGAGACCGACAACGCCTCCCATAAAGAGCCTCATAAGGAGCCATCTGGATACTCACTTGATAACTATTGTTGTAAGCGAATTCCACCAAAGGTAGGTGTTCATCCCAACTTCCTCCAAAATCGATTGCACAGGCTCGTAGTATATCTTCAAGAGTCTGGATAGTTCTCTCTGCCTGCTCGTCAGTTTAAGGATGAAAGGCAGTGCTCAATTTCACTCTAGTTCCCAACCCTTGCTGAAAGGATGTCCAATAATGAGCAGTAAATTACGTACCTCTGTCAGATATAATCGATGTCGGAACACCATGCAATCTAACTATCTCTTTTAGATGTAACTTGGCATACTCCGCCGCGGTATATGACGTCTTCACAGGAAGAAAATGGGCATACTTTGTGAATCTATCCGCGATAACCCAAATCGAGTTAAACTTGGCCTTTGTGCGGGGTAACCCCACAACGAAATCCATGTTGATCTCCTCCCACTTCCACTGCGGAATCTCAATATTCTGAGCCAGGCCTCCAGGCCTTTGATATTCAGCCTTCACCTATTGACAGTTCAAACACTTAGCCACGAAGTTAGAAATATCAACCTTCATGCTCTTCCACCAATAGTGTTGTTTCAAATCCTTATACATTTTGGGGGATCCCGGATGAACCGAATACTTGGAACTATGAGCTTCCATCATTAATTCTTACCGAAGACCATCAACATCAGGAACACACAATCATCCTTGCAACCGCTGAACACTATCATCAGTACCGACAATAAAGGAAGTGTACTCACCCCTTTCCACTCCATCTCTCAGCTTTGCCAAAAGTTCATCATCATATTGCTTTGATTTAATCTTTTCTACAATGTCAGACAGTGATGGAGTGATTCCCACTAACTCTTTATCTTCAGTTTCATCAAGCCTAAACCCAAGACTGGCCAGCCTTCGAATCTCCTTCCCCATGGGTATGTCATGAGCACGCAAATAAGCCAATGTGCCCATAGATTTCCTACTCAAAGCATCAGCAACCACATTAGCCTTACCAGGATGATACAGAATATTCAAGTCGTAGTCTTTTAACAACTCCGACCACCTCCTCTATCCGAGGTTCAACTCTCGCTGCTTGAAGATATATTGCAGACTCTTATGATCAGTAAAAACATCACAATGCTCACCATACAGATAATGACGCCAAATTTTCAAAGCAAATACCATAGCAGCCAACTCCAAGTCATGAGTCGGATAATTCTTCTTATGCTTCTTCAACTGACGCGAAGCATAAGAAATCACCTTACCATTCTACATCAACACACAACCTAAACCAATTCTAGAACCATGACAATACACCACATATCCACCAGACCCAGAAGGTAACATCAAAATAGGAGCCGAAGTCAACCTTGTCTTAAGCTCTTGGAAACTCTTTTCACAAGCTTCGGACCACTGAAACTTAGCAGTCTTCTGTGTCAATTTTGTCAGTGGGGAGGCTATTGACGAAAAACCTTCCACAAACCTTCGGTAATAACTTGTCAAACCAAAGAAACTACGAATTTCAGTCGCACTAGTGGGTCTAGGCCAATCTTTCACCGCTGAAATTTTCTGAGGGTCTACTTTAAGGCTGTCACCAGTCACCATATAACCCAAGAAAGCCCCAGAATCAAGCCAGAATTCACACTTAGAGAATTTTACATACAGCCGGTTCTCCTCAAGTGTTGTCAAAATTATCCTCAAATGATTAGCCTGATCCTCACGATTCTTAGAGTACACCAAAATGTCATCAATAAACACAATAATGAAGCGGTCTAGATACAGCTTAAACACACGATTCATCAAATCCATGAATGCAACAGGCGCATTAGTCAACCTAAAAGACATGACTAGAAACTCAAATTGCCCATAACACATACAGAAAGTAGTTTTCGGGATATCCTCCTCTTTTATCTTCAATTGATGATACCCAGACCTCAGATAAATCTTTGAAAACAACTTAACACCCTGAAGTTGGTCAAAAAAATAATCTATCCTAGGTAAAGGATAATTCTTCTTAATGGTCACTTTATTAAGCAAACGGTAGTCAACACACATTCTAAGGGAACCTCTTTTCTTTCTAACAAACAAGACTAGAGCACCCTAAGGTGAGGAACTTGGTCGGTTGAAACCTTTATTCAACAAGTCCTTCAACTGATCCTTTAACTCCCTTAGCTCCGTTGGAGCCATACGATAAGGTGGAATAGAAATAGGTTGGGTGTCCGGAATAACATCAATCCCAAAATCAATAACCTTATCAGGAGGAATACCAGGAAGATCTTCGGGAAACACTTTGGGATAATCACTAACTATGGGAACAGATGCAAATTCAGGTACTATGGCTTTTGTATCATTAACAGCAACCAAATGGTAAATACACTCCTTCGTAATCATCTTATGAGCCTTATGATAGGAAATAAATCTACGCCTTGGCTTAGCAATTTCACCCTCCCACACAATAACAGGCTCCTCAGGAAAGGCGAAGCGAACGAACTTATGGCGACAATCCACATTAGCATAACATGCGGACAACCAGTCCATCCCCATAATTACATCAAAATTGTCACGACCCAACTAGGGGGCATGACGGGTACCCGGGGGTAACCACCGAGCACCGCTCATACCATTACCCATCGTACACATCAAGCGTTCATTCATTAATCTTATACTCAAATCATAGGAGAACCATTTTTCACTTTGAACATAATTACCTTTATATACATAAGCCCTTCGGCTAACAAAATAATATACATACAATAAGGATATCGTGAGACCATACTACTCACACATACGTTTCTACGAGCCTCTACTAGAGTGATAGACATAGGGACGAGACGGGACCACGCCGTGCCCAAAATACATGTATATACACAAAAGAATAAATCAATGGCACCTCCGGAACAATGGAGTGCTCTCAGTCAGCTAATAGCCCCTACGAGTCTGGATCACCTCCCTGTCTACCTGTGGGCATGAACACAGGGTCCAAAGAAAATAGATGTCAGTACGAACATTGTACTGAGTATATAAGGCATCAACAATAACAATACATCAATGAAAGAAGGAAGCATCAAATAAGGAGCAACCTGTAACTGACTATCAGTTATAAAAGAAATAATGTATGCTGGCTTACTCCATAATCATCATCATATCATGTATGCATATATGTATAAGCTTCCCGACCATATAGGTACGGTGTGATAATCATTATCCTGCGTCTAGGCCTCCCGCGTCCGGCGTACCATCTCATGCCGCCCACTAGTGGTGTCTGCCCATGCCACCTAGACATGGTGATACGCTGCCCGGCTTAGCGGTGTCTGCCCGGGCATATAGGCGCGGTGTAATATCATCATCATGTACTCGTCATAATGCATGCATAGAACTCAAAGACAGCTATACTTTATCGGGGTGACATAAGGTCGTGAACCCCCGATTTCATTATGGAGCATTCATAAGCATTCTGCCTCACCTTGAAGGAATTAGCATATAAGGTGAGTGTATACAATTAACAACATCAATGGATTATAGTTAACATCATTAGCTTTGTAGAAACATCATATTCATGAACTGTAGAATCTTTGGACTTAAGCTCATCATCATCATGTTCATAATATCTCTTATTTTAAACTCATATGGCTATTCATGAACATAGACTCTTAGTTTTCCGGAATGTAGGAAATTCGTGGAGAAGGAGGAAAGATCATGTCATAAGATTCATGCCTTAAAAAGAAGGGGCTAGCCTTACATACCTTGTCCTTTAGCTATTCTACCGATTGATAGTTCTCCTTCAATGCTTACGTCTTTACCTTCAAGGGAGTTCGTATTAACATTAGCTAAACGATTATAAGAACGTGCTTACTAAAGCTAGAGAAAGTTTAGCAGCATTTCCTTTGTTTATACAACCTTCCCCATATTCAATATAAACTCCCAAACATCCATAGAAACATTCACAATATTATAAGCAACAATCATCATTTATCTACATTATCCACATTTCACAATTTCACTTCAATTCCTCCATAATCATAGTCATAGTTCACTATTGTGTTTTCTCACATATAATACTTATCCCATGTTCTAAATGTCATTCATAAAATACTTACAATTACAACATATCAATATTCATGATTCACTCCAAACTACTACTCAAAATCTCATTATTCCTATCTTTGTGACCCATTTTCTATATCCTTCTACAATCCAAGTGTTTCAACTTTTCAATACCTTAAACAACATGAAAAGATCATAAAACTTACCTTAGATAGTGTAGGAATAAGCCTTGAGTGAAAATATTTCTCTTGCGCCAAAACCCTAGTTCACTTCCATTGGAATTCCTTGGCTTGGATGAACTTTAATGTGTCTCATACACTTGATTTTGTTGGTTTGAAGAAGTTGATTCTTGTTTAGTCTTAGATTCTTGTAAAAGAAATGTGTGGAATATTTTAAAGGGTTAGAGAGAAGTGGAGAAGTGAGGAAATGAAAATAATAACATGGGGTCTTATATTTATATTTGGAAAATCTGACCCGTCGGGAAATTATACGGACACTTATACGGTCCGTATAAGTGACCGTGAAATCACCCCATCAACTTCTCGCTTCTGTGACCATTATACGGCACATTATACGGTCCGTATAATTTTACACGGTCCGTATAAGTGACCGTATAATCCCATCAGTGAGGGACCTTCACTGTGATGATTCTGCGGACCATTATACGGACCGTATAATTGGTCGTATAATCTATCTTTTCTCCGATTTTGTTCTCGTCACTTCGTTTGATCTCAAATCCTTATAGAACCTTCTCAGCACTTGTTTAACACTTCATTAACAATCTAAGGGGCATTATAAATCTTCTCCAAAACATCATTAAGCCATCATTAATATGATACTCATAAATCTTGCCCGACACACAAAATATACCTTGCTTTCCTTAACAACTTTCTTCTCCTACCTCAAACGTCTTTGAAATCTCATTTAGAATCATCAAATGTTATTTCTTACTTACCAAAACATTGTATACGTTGTGCCCTTCGTTAGTCTATTCACTGTATGTTAACAGATTCTTTTTTTGGGGTGTAACATTCTTCCCTCCTTTTGGAAATTCGTCCTCGAATGTTAAGCGCTCGGGAATTCTACGAAAATTTCGCCAGAGTTTCCCCTGTAATATGGCACTACCATCCTGTCACAACAGCCCACAATAACATTGCCTCATAGGTCCACAACACAATAGCAATATAAGTTGGCCACATACGACCCATATGCATAAAAACAAAACATACACACCTCATAATCCCGATGTTTCATCGTGGATCTCTTCTGGGGGCTGAAGTAAGTGCGGGTATTTGGATTTCATACTCTCTTCCGCTTCCCAAGTCATTTCTTCTTGGTTGTTATTTCGCCATAAGACTTTAACTGAGTCTACTTCCTTATTTCGAAGTCTCCGTACTTGCCTGTCTAATATTACAATGGGCACTACTTCATAGACTAGCTTTTCTGTCACTTGAACATCATCTATTGGGACAATCCTCGTAGGATCTCCAACACACTTGCGGAGCATTGAGACATGGAAAACTGGATGGACTGATTCAAGTTCTGGAGGCAAGTCCAATTCATAAGCTACTTGACCTACCTTACGGATAATATTATAGGGTCCAATGTATCGAGGACTTAACTTTCCTTTCTTACCAAATCTCATCACTCCTTTCATTGGTGACACCTTTAAGAATACCCAATCATCAACTTGAAATTATAAGTGTCGCCAGCGGTTGTCCGCATAAGATTTTTGGCGACTTTGGGCTGTCAATAATCGATCTCGGATCACCTTGACTTTTTCTACTGCTTGTTGAGTTAACTCAGGGCATATTAGTTGTACTTCTCCTATTTCAAACCATCCAATTGGGGATCTGCACTTCCTTCCATATAGAGCTTCATATGGAGCCATTTGGATACTGGAATGGTAGTTATTGTTGTATGCAAACTCTATTAGAGGTAAGTGGTCATCCCAACTACCACCGATATCTAGTACACATGCCTGTAGCATATCTTCCAAGGTCTGAATAGTATGTTCGGCTTGCCCATCAGTTTGCGGATGGAATGCCGTGCTGAGCTTTACTTGAATACCTAGACCATTTTGGAAAGATTTCCAGAACTTGGCCGAAAATTGCGCTCCTCAATCTGTGATAATGGATATCGGAATGCCATGGAGTAGCACAATCTCCTTGAGATACAACCTTGCATAATCTTCTGCTGAGTATGTGGTTCTGACTGGAAGAAAATGAGCTGCTTTCGTCAATTTATCCACAATCACCCATATAGAATCATACTTGCTTCGGGAACGAGGTAATCCCACAATAAAATCCATATTGACCACTTCCCATTTCCATGTAGGGATTTCCATTGCTTGCAATAAGCCTCCAGGCTTTTGATACTCGATTTTCACTTGCTGACAATTTGGACATTGAGCTACAAATTTTGCTATGTCTTTCTTCATGCCATCCCACCAATATATTAACTTGAGATCATGATACATCTTCGTTGCACCTGGGTGAATAGAATACCAAGAATAATGAGCTTCTTCGAGGATTCGATGACGTAATTCTGCAACATTCGGAACACATAGCCTGCCTCGGTATCTAAGAATTCCATCCATAGAAGTTTCAAATGGATACTCCTCTTTTTCATGAAATGTGTCTTTGTAGTGGCTCAACTGAGGATCTTCATATTGACGCTCTTTCACTTCCATATTCAAGGACGAAAGTGTGGGATTATTAATGCCAATTCTTGCACTACCTAAATCAATTAGACGTACTCCAAGATTAGCTAGTTGGTAGAGCTCATGAATTAATTCTTTCTTTTCCGGGGGAACTTCACATAGGCTTCCCATCGATCAGCGGCTAAGCGCATCAACTACTACATTTGCCTTTCCGGGGTGGTATAAAATACTCACATCATAATCTTTCAATAATTCTAACCACCGCCTCTGCCGCAGATTCAACTCCTTCTGTTTGAAAATGTATTGAAGACTCTTGTGATCTGTATAGATATCAACATGCACGCCATATAAGTAATGTCTCCACATTTTTAATGCATGAATAGCTGCAGCCAATTCGAGATCATGAGTTGGGTAGTTCTTTTCATGTTTCCGCAGCTGCCTCAAAGCATAAGCAATGACTTTACCGTGCTGCATTAACACACATCCTAACTCAACACCGGAAGCATCACAATATACAACATAGCCATCTGGCCCTTCTGGGAGTGTCAAGACTGGGGCTGAGGTTAATCTGTCCGTCAACTCTTGGAAGCTACGTGCACAAGCATCATTCCACTTAAACTTAGCTGACTTTTGGGTTAGCTTCGTCAATGGGGCTAAAATAGGAGAAAATCCTTCTACAAACCTTCTATAGTATCCTGCCAATCCCAGAAAACTACGAACTTCAATGGGCGTCGTAGGCCTTGGCCAAGTCTTCACGGCTTCAATTTTCTGAGTATCAACTCAAATGCCATCATCTGAAACAACATGACCTAAGAATGTCACATAATTCAGCCAAAACTCGCACTTTGAAAATTTAGCATACAATTCTCGGGTTCGAAGAATTCCAAGAACAATACGTAAATGATCTGCATGTTCTGATTCTGTGCAAGGGTATACCAGAATATCGTCAATGAATACTATTACGAATAAATCCAAGAGAGGCCTAAATACATTATTCATCAAATTCATGAACACTGCCAGAGCGTTGGTTAATCCAAACGACATCACCCGGAATTCATAATGGCCATATCTCGTTCTGAAAGCTATTTTGGGAATATCTTCTTCTTAACTCACACTTGATAATAACCTGACCTCAAGTTTATTTTAGAAAACCACTTGGCACCCTTTAGTTGATCAAATAAATCATCCATTTTCGGAAGAGGATATTTCTTCTTTATCGTCACCTTATTCAACTGTCTATAATCGATACACATTCGTAAGGAATCACCTTTCTTTCTCACAAATAGGACTGGTGCTCCTCACGGTCATGAACTGGGTCTAATAAACCCCTTCTCAAGCAAATCTTTCAACAATGCCTTTAGCTCTTTCAATTTTACCGGAGCCATTCGGTAAGGAGGAACAGAAATAGGCTTGGTGTCCGGCACCCAATCAATGGCGAAATCAATCTCTCTTTCCGGCGGAAGGCCTGGAAGATCATCTGGAAATACATCCGGAAATTCATGCACTACTGGAACAAATTGGAAAGTTGGCGACTTTGCTTCGGTGTCATGAACTCGGACTAAGTGATAAATATAGCCCTTAGCTATCATCTCTCTTGCCTTAAGGTAGGAAATAAACCTACCTCTTTGAGATGCTATATTACTTTTCCATTCAAGCACGGGCTCTCCCGGAAATTGAAATCGAACTACTTTCATTCGGCAATCAACATTAGCATAACATGAGGCCAACCAATCCATACCCATAATCACATCGAAATCTAACATTTCCAGCTCAACTAAATCAGCTTTAGTCTGGCAGTCGCATATCACAATTACACAATTTTTATACACTTCTCTAGCTATCACGGGATCACGAACCGGAGTAGATACCTCAAAAGGTTTAATTGTCTCGGGTTTCACCCCAATACGACCAGCAACATATGGAGTAATATAAGATAGGGTAGAACCCGGATTTATCAATGCATACACATCATGGGAAAATACGGATAATATACCTGTAACCACATCCGGGGAGGACTCAAGATCCTGTCGTCCGGCTAAAGCATACATACGGGGCTGAGTGGCACCTGAAGTAGATGCTCCCCCTCTGTCTCTACCTCGTCCTGCTGGGATCTGGGGAGTGTGCCATACCGGGCGCACTGAAGAAGAACCAGCCGCTGATCTTGTGGCTGGAACCCAACTCTACCACTCATTGACGGGCAATCTCGCATCATGTGCCCAACCTGGCCACAGGCATAGCAAGTATCTTTACCTTGGCGACACTGTCCGGAATGTAATCTACCGCACTGGCTGCATTGCGGTACTGGGGGATCACCTCTGGCTATAATCTCCCCCAAACTGAGAATATGAGGCCCTCGAACTCTGACCCTATCCTGAAGGAACGGAGCGATGAAATCTCCTACCTGCAAATCGTGGAGGCGCACTAGTCACCGACTGGCCTGAGTGTCTAGATATGCCTGCCTTGATCCCCCTCTATAATCACTACCTGCCCCCATAGATCTGGCCCTCTTGTTTGCCCTCTATCAATACCACGATCACCCCTTTGCGGATGTTGTTGTCCTTCTAAATTCTGGCCATGGCTTGAATGCGGGAAATATCCATCCATCTTGCAACGAAACCGTCAAGCAGTCCTTGAACAAATGTGACCCTAATCTACTCACGAATCTGTGCACTCTATCCCCTATGTCGGCCACCATAGTTGGGGCATATCTAGCCAATGAATTAAACTGAAGGCTATACTCCCGGGCACTCATATTTTCTTGTTTCAAATTTAAAAACCTATCCGCTCTAGGTCGGCGGATCTCGGGTGGCAAATAGTGGCAGATGAAGGCATCTACAAATTCTTGCCAAACGGGAGGAGGCACATTCTCTTTTCTTGATGATATCCAATTATTGTACCATAATACCGCCACATCTCTGAGTCTATAAGATGCCAACTCCACAGATTCAGTTTCGGAGGCATGAATAATCTTCAATGTTCTCAACATTTCATCAATAAAACTTTGCGGGTCTTTATTCGGCTTTGATCCAAAAAACACCGGAGGATTCAAACTTATGAAATCACGAGCTCTGGTACTAGCTGCCCGATCACTTAGACCCGCATTCTGCCACTGTGCCTGGGCGGTAACTAACTGCGTCAATAGATGAATAGCCTCGGTCACTTGTTGACCCGAAGTAGCCAGTGAAGGAACTGGAGGCATAGGAGCTGGAGCTGAAGCCCCTTCTTGTTCTTCTATAATAGGCGGAGTGGGAGAAGTATTAGATGGAGTCTCATTATGTGATTCTCCCTCTTCTACATTCATTGGCGGCTCTTTTTCTATCAACCTTTTCATCGTAGTCTTGCCCTTCTGGGCGGCTGTAGCTTTTCCCTTTGGCGACATTTCTGAAATCATAGCACACTATTAAGGAGGAGAAAATCTTATAACACAGCTCTATCGCACGATCTCTTAAGATGAAAGATGGTGATTTTTCCTAAATGCCCTGTAGCCGCCTGTTTATTAGTGTGGCGCGCAACACACCATAAACAAGACTCTACTAGACACGGCTCGTAGACACTTCCTAGGACTGAGCTGCTCTGATACCACTTTTGTCACAATCCAACTAGGGGCCTTGACGGGTACCCGGGGCTAACCATCGAGCACCGCTCATACCATGACCCATCGTACACATCAAGCGTTCATTCATTAATCTTATACTCAAATCATAGGAAAACCATTTTTCACTTTGAACATAATTACCGTTATATACATAAGCCCTTCGGCTAACAAAATAATATACATACAATAAGGACATCGTGAGACCATGCTACCCACACATACGTATCTACGAGCCTCTACTAGAGTGCTAGACATAGGGACGGGACAGGAACCCGCCGTGCCCAAAATACATGTATATACACAAAAGAATAAATCAATGGCACCTCCGGAACAATAGAGTGCTCTCCAGTCAGCTAATAGCACCTACGAGTCTTGATCACCTCCCTGTCGACCTGTGGGCATGAACACAGCGTCCAAAGAAAACGGACGTCAGTACGAACATTGTACTGAGTATGTAAGGCATCAACAAAAACAATACATCAATGAAATAAGGAAGCATCAAATGAGGAGCATCCTGTAACTGACTATCAGTTATAAAAGAAATAATGCATGCTGGCTTACTCCATAATAATCATCATATCATGTATGCATATATGTATAAGCTGCCCGACCATATAGGTACGGTGTGATAATCATTAGCCCACGTCTAGGCCTCCCGCGTCCGGGGTACCATCTCATGCCGCCCACTAGTGGTGTCTGCCCATGCCACCTAGACATGGTGTATACGCTGCACGGCTTAGCGGTGTCTGCCCGGGCATATAGGCGCGGTGTAATATCATCATCATGTACTCGTCATAATGCATGCATAGAACTCAAAGACAGCTATACTTTATCGGGGTGACATAAGGTCGTGAACCCCCGATTCCATTATGGAGCATTCATAAGCATTCTACCTCACCTTGAAGGAATTAGCATATAAGGTGAGTGTATACAATGAAAAACATCAATGGATCGTAGTTAACATCATTAACTGCCTCTCTACGAGTCAGCCCATAAAGTCGAGTTATCCCTCCACCAGAAGTATTAGCAACTTCCTTTTCCTTGCCGCTGTTACAAGCATTCTGATTATAATTGTTAGCATTACCAGCAAGTTGATTTTTAGCAGATGCAGAAGCAGGCGAATCATTCTTTTGGTTATTCAGAGCAGCCATCTGTTACACCCCGTACTTTCAGAGAAGCACTTAGTAAATTTGAACGTAAGTATGTCGAGCTATGGCTAAGCAAAATAACTTTGGATTATGAGGAACGAATCATTATTAAGTATATTTAATGATTGAAGGATGTATATGTCACGACCCAACCCCGTAGGCCGTGACTAGTGCCCGATCTGGGCACTGAAACGCATTCTAGTATATGGCAGAAGCCAACAAGGCTTTATTCTAAATTTAGATAATTTCCAGAAAAATTTCGGCAGAGTTTCCTTTGTTTTACGGACTATCCCAAATACCCTGCACGCAGAAAATACCAACAAAGGCCTCACAGGGCCAACAAAGCAACATCTAGATATATGCGGACCGGCCGCCGCGACGAAGGGGATCGCCCAAACACAACACATACACATATCTGTACAGAAAGATCCCAACCCACAAACATGTCTACAGACCTCTAAATGGACCAACAGAATCATATGGCGGGACAGGGCCCCGCCGTACCCATGAACGAGAATATACACATATAGAAGTGACAGACTGTACCAAAAGATGGCTCTGAATAAAAGAGCGCTCCAAATGGCGGAAAAGATATCCTAGACAGACGGATCGGCAAACCTGTCGTCAGTACCTGCGCGGCATGAAAACGCAGCCCCCGAGGAAAGGGGGTCAGTACGAAATATGTACTGAATATGTAAAGCCTGAGTTGCAGAAACAAAATCATAACTGGTATATAATGTACAGAAAGTAAACAGAAAATACAAGGTATCAAATATATATTTTCAAAACATGCGGAGTGTGTACAGAAACATATGTCATATCAAATCCGGCCCCTGCCAAGGGACTCGGCAGACAGAACGTGGTCACCCACCCGACGCTGGTGCCACAACACAGAAGAATCAGAATAGGGGCATAACCCCATAACACAATATGTCATATCAGATGGCCATAGTAAATCATATCAGAACAAACGTACATGGCACAACATACTCCACAAACCCATGTACGCGTATACCTGCCCCCTCACATCGAGGCACGGCGAACAATGTAGGGGATTACGCTTGACAACATATCCTGGCCCGGGCTCAGTGTGGGAATCATTGGGGCATCCACGAATAGAGTAGTGAGAAACTAAATGCAGTTAAAATATCATAAATATTTTCAGAGACTCGATGAGGCATATTAATGACAAACACATCCAATGAAGTCGGACGGGATCATAATAAAAGCATTTCGGACATCATAATAAATTACAGAAGCATAACCTTCCTGAAGTCGTTCCGAGTGTCAAAATAATTTATCAGACTTAATAGAATATTTAAAACCATATTCGTTAGGTAATAAAAAGGGTAGTCGAAACGTTTCTTTCAAAAATCGTTCGAAAAGGAGACTTTAGTACATTAAGGGCAAAACCGGGAATAGCGGGCCCACCTCGGAACAAGCAAGGCGGTGGGCTCAAATTACGCCCTTTAAGCTTATGGGGTCACCTATAAAGGTTCTACGGACATTCTATAGCTTTTCAAGGAGTTTAGAGAAAGTTTGCATAATTTCAGGAAAGCATATCAAAATGGTTCAATTCTACTGAAGGAAAAACTGAGATTTTCTCTTGCGGATTCCGATGGCCAAGAAGGTCTTTTGAGGCCCGAATCCGATCCTAAAACACTTAGACATGCCAAAAGAAGGATCGGGGTAGCTTTACATACCTTTTGAGCTTTTTAAGCCTATCCAAGCTCACTCTCCGTTTCGTCGAAAATCTGCAAATGGTCACATTTACCAATTGTAGGTTATAGATGCTACAAGTTCAATTCAACTCTTATTTGTCTACCGAAATTTCGGCAGCACTTCCCCTATACATATAGCACCCCCGAGAATTCAACTCGGCCAAATCAATCAACAACAACCCAAACAACAACATCAACATCAACATCAACAAAGAACATTAAAAACACAATTATCCTTCAACTAGTAATTTTTCTCACAAGTTGACATAACCTTCATTCTAACCCAAACTTTCAAACTAACATCATTGATTTCACATCCATTATCACTCAAGATCATCACAATATAGATTTAGAGACATTTCATATCATTTTCCTTAAGTTATACACTCGATATACATAATATACAACTTTCCGCCATAGTCATAATTTATCCAAAACTCCTAATCTTTGGCATACGTATTCATAACATGTTTCCTTCTTCCAAGTTCATCAATACTTGTCATAATTAGCAACCTAATAACTTCATTTTCATAATGTCATAAAATCGTACTAAAACGACATAAGCTTCCATATTTCATTTCGATACAAACTTTTATCATTCTAACTTCATTTACATTACAAGAATCTCAATAACACAACTAACATACTAAACAAACTTAATCCATTCCATTCCAACTTCAACATAGTACACGACCATATGCCCTTCTATCAACATCAACTAAATTCATGCAACTTTCAATTCCTATATGCATTTCACACAACCACAACTAAGATATAACATGAATTCTATACATTGTGGCTATACAACATATACATACTCACGGCCATATAGCTATAACACACACCCACTTTGCAAACTTCCATTTCTTCACACAATCAACTCATTTCTACATACTACAACACAAACAAGACTTCATAACACAATAATAAGGGATAAATTCTTACCTTTTTACTCAATCTTCTTCACTTGAATATAAGGTCAACTTGAAGGAACAAGACCTCTTTATTCCAAACCAACTACACCAAGTTGAGAAGGGACCTAGAATTAGTAGGATTCCAACAAGAAAATAATTTTGGAGGCAAGATTTGGAGGGGGTAATTTTTCTATGCCAAACCCGAAATGGTCTCTAGTGTTGCTCTTGTTCTTGTTTTTCTTTCCTTGTCTTATTTTTCTCTTGAACCTTCTTAAGAGTTAAAGACTAATATTCACTAATTAGCACATGGGAAATATCTTAAAGGCATGGGTTTGGGCCATATCAAGAAATGGGCCTCATTGTGCTTCTTATTTTTGCAAGCCCAAATGGCTACAAATTTTATTTTTGCAATTCCCGAAACCAATTTCCGAAATTCCACGTTTTGCCCTTAGGCTTATCCCACACTTCCACGATAATATTCTTTCATACATAACTCTTATGTTCAACAAACTATCAAATTTAACCTTATATCTCAAGAATCCAATATTTATCGAATTTTTCCAAACGTGTGAAAACACGGGATATAACATCCTCCCCCCCTTTAGAACATTCGTCCTCGAATGTAAAATTAATCTTATAGGGTTGGAAAATAACTTGGGGGAGTTTCTAATTATAGACAACACATATGACATACGATTGGTATTAAAATGAAATTAAGTAGGGATTCAAGGTTACCTGTGGGCATAGGGAACAAATGAGGGTATTTCTTCTTCATTTCCTCTTCGGCCTCCCATGTCATTTCCTCCCTATTCTCGTTCCGCCACAGTACCTTAACAGAGGCTACATCCTTATTACGGAGCCTCCGTACCTGACGATCCAAAATAGATACAGGCTGCTCCTCGTACGATAGTTGCTCCGTCACTTGAATATCATCTGCAGGGAATATTCTGGAAGGGTCACCGATGCACTTACGAAGCATAGAGACGTGAAATACCGGATGTACCGCTTCCAAGTCAGATGGCAAATCTAACTCATAGGCGACATTTCCAATTTTCCGCACGATCAGATAAGGCCCAATATAACGCGGACTAAGCTTACCCTTTCTGCCGAACCGCATTACGCCTTTCATAGGCGATACCTTCAGAAATACCCAATCACCAACCTGGAATTCCAAAGGACGACGCCGTTTGTCAGCGTATGATTTTTGTCGACTCTGGGCTGCCAATAGTCGTTCCCGAATAAGTTTCACCTTATCAACGGCCTGCTGGATCATATCTGGGCCGATTAATTCTGTCTCGCCAATATCAAACCAGCCGATAGGTGACCTGCATTTCCTACCATATAACGCCTCGTACGGAGCCATCTGGATGCTGGAATGGTAGCTGTTATTATAAGAAAATTCAATCAATGGCAAGTGATCCTCCCAGCTACCTCTGAAATCAATAACGCAGGCCCGCAACATATCTTCAAGCGTCTGGATAGTGCGCTCGGCCTGTCCGTCACTCTGAGGATGGAAAGCTGTGCTCAGGCTCAGCTGAGTCCCTAATCCTTCCTGAAAAGATCTCCAGAAGTTCGCTGTGAACTGAGCACCTCTGTCAGTGATAATAGATATAGGAACTCCATGAAGCTTCACTATTTCTTTAATATAAAGCCTGGCATAATCCTCGGCGGAATAAGTAGTTCTGACGGGGAGAAAATGGGCTGATTTTGTCAGCCTATCAACAATAACCCAGATGGAATCATACTTTCGTGGAGTGCGAGGCAACCCTGTAATGAAGTCCATATTAATGATCTCCCACTTCCACGTCGGAATTTCCATTTCCTGCAACAGTCCACCCGGTTTCTGATGTTCAATTTTGACCTGTTGACAATTGGGACACTGGGCGACGAACTCTGCGATATCCCGTTTCATGCCATCCCACCAGTATAAGCATCGGAGATCATGGTACATCTTTGTAGACCCAGGATGGACCGAATAGCGAGCATAATGTGCCTCGCTCATAACCTGCTGCCGAAGACCTGCAATATCAGGTACACACAACCTGCCCCTGAATAATAAAGTCCCGTCCGGAGTGAACTCGAACAGAGTCTTCCCCTTATCATAGGCCGTGTCTCTGTATCGTGCCAAAACAGGATCTTCATATTGATGCCGCTTGATATCTTCCTTAATAGATGACTCAGAAACCCCTCGGACAGAAATCCGTGTACCTCCAGAATCGGCCAGACGAACCCCAAGATTAGCCAACTGATGAATGTCACGTACTATCTCTCTCCTGTCTGGCTGTAAATCTACCAGGCTGCCCATAGATTTCCGGCTAAGCGCATCTGCAACAACATTAGCCTTGCCCGGATGATACAGAATATCCACATCATAGTCTTTCAGGAGCTCCAGCCACCTCCGCTGCCGCAAATTAAGCTCTTTCTGTCTGAAAATATACTGAAGACTCTTATGATCTGTATAGATATCAACATGAACGCCATATAAATAATGTCTCCATATCTTCAGGGCATGGATCACCGCTGCAAGCTCCAGATCGTGAGTAGGATAATTCTTTTCATGCTTTTTCAGTTGCCGAGAAGCATAAGCTATAACTCTACCGTGCTGCATCAATACACAGCCCAATCCCACACCAGAAGCGTCACAATAAATAACATATCCATCGGGTCCCTCTGGAAGAGTCAGAACTGGGGCTGTAGTCAGCTTCTCTTTCAGCAACTGGAAGCTTCGTTCACAAGCATCAGTCCACTGGAACTTGGCTCCCTTCTGAGTTAGCCTTGTCAAAGGCGCTGAAATCGAAGCAAACTTTTCCACAAATCTTCTGTAATAGCCAGCTAACCCCAGGAAACTACGTACCTCTGTGGGCGTCGTGGGTCTGGGCCAATTTTTCACGGCCTCAATCTTCTGTGTATCCACCCGGACACCATCAGCTGCAATAATATGCCCCAGAAATGCCACTGAAGCCAGCCAGAATTCACATTTAGAAAATTTTGCATATAATTCCTGATGCCGAAGTACCCCCAATACCGCTCTCAGATGATCTGCGTGCTCTGCCTCGGACCGAGAATAAACCAGGATATCATCGATAAATACAATTACGAACATGTCTAAGAATGGCCTGAATACCCGGTTCATTAAATCCATGAATACCGCAGGAGCATTAGTCAGCCCAAAAGACATAACTCTGAATTCATAATGCCCATATCTGGTCCGGAATGCTGTCTTAGGAATATCGGCCTCCCGTACCCGTACCTGATGATAGCCAGACCGAAGATCTATCTTCGAAAAATACTTGGCGCCCTGCAACTGATCAAACAAATCTTCAATTCTGGGGAGGGGGTATTTATTCTTTATGGTTACCTTATTCAGCTGTCGATAATCAATACACATATGCAATGACCCGTCTTTCTTACGCACAAATAATACCGGGGCTCCCCAAGGCGAAGTACTGGGTCTAATAAAGCCTTTTTCTAATAGATCCTTCAACTGCTCTTTCAGTTCTTTCAATTCTGCCGGTGCCATTCTGTACGGGGGAATAGATATCGGCTGAGTATCTGGAAGCAAATCAATAGTAAAATCTATCTCCCGCTCTGGAGGAAGGCCTGGAAGCTGTTCTGGGAACACATCTGGAAATTCATTAACCACGGGAACTGACTGAAGAGTCGGCGTTTCTGCTGTCAAGTCTTGTACCCTAACCAGATGATAAAAATAACCCTTTCTGATCATTTTCTTTGCCTTAAGGTATGAAATAAACTTACCTTTCGGCGATGCTGTATTACCGGCCCATTCTATAACTGGCTCCCCAGGAAACTGGAAACGAACTACCTTATTTTGGCAGTCAACATTAGCATAACAGGAGGCTAGCCAGTCCATTCCCATAATAACATCGAACTCGACCATACCTAACTCCACCAGATCTGCCTTAGTGTCACGGCCACATACAATTACGGAACAGTTTTTATATACCTGTTTTGCTACAATAAAGTCCCCAATCGGTGTGGCTACCTCAAACGGCTCTATAGGTTCAGATATTATACCAATTTTACAAGCAACCAGAGGCGAAATATATGACAAAGTCGAACCTGGATCAATCAATGCATACACAGACCGAGAGAAAACCAATAATGTACCTGTAACGACATTAGGCGATGCCTCCTGATCCTGGCGGCTGGACAGAGCATAGATGCGGTTCGAAGGACCGCTAGTACTAGAAGCTCCACCACGGCCTCTGCCGCGACCCGCTGGTGCTGAAGTACCTGGCCCCGTAGGGCGCATAGCCACTGATGAAGATGAAGACCTGGCGGCTGATCCGGTAGGCTGCGCTGCACCACCCGAACTACCCTTATACGGGCAATCTCTCACAGAATGGCCCTGACGGCCACAAGAAAAACATGCACCGGTGGCTCTGTAGCACTCCCCAGGATGGTATCTGCCACAATAAGAACACTGAGGCCTAGGTGGCCTCGTCTGACCAGAACCCCTGTCTGTCCGCGAACCTGAAGCCCTGGAGCTCTGACCTGCTCCTGAATAACCTGGGCTATCAAATCTGCGACCTGTAGGCTGTGGAGGTGCGCTCTGAGCCGGCTAGGATAGATGTCTGCTAGGCTGCTGCGGCTGCTGAGGCTGCCTGCCCCGAGAATCTCCAGAATAGACAGATGATCTGGCCCTCTTGGGCTGTCTCCGATCCTGGCTCCTATCAGGCTGACGCTCCCTATGCCGGTCCTCCATGCCCTGGGCGTGGGCCTGAATCCGGGCAATATCCATGCCGGGCTGAGCAGCCAATACTAAACAGCTGTCGACAAAATAACGGTCCAGCCCCATAATATACCTGTGCATCCTGTCAGCCATAGTAGCTACCACAGCAGGTGCGTATCGGGCCAATGAGTCGAACTCCATACTGTACTCTCGAACACTGCGACCCCTTTGTCTCAGCAATAAGAATCTGTCAGCCTTGGCTCGCCGTAGCTCCGGAGGCAGAAAGTGGCTAAGAAAAGCCTCAGAAAAATCATCCCAAACTGCTGGGGGAGCGTCGTCGCCTCTGGATAACTCCCATGACTCGTACCAATTTGCCGCTATATCATACAACCGGTAAGAAGCCAATGTGACTGACTCTGTCGCGGAAGCATTAATAAACTGTAAGGTGCGCCGCATCTTCCTGATGAACTCCTCGGGATCCTCCTCTTATGTTCAACAAACTATCAAATTTAACCTTATATCTCAAGAATCCAATATTTATCGAATTTTTCCAAACGTGTGAAAACACGGGATATAACATCCTCCCCCCCTTTAGAACATTCGTCCTCGAATGTAAAATTAATCTTATAGGGTTGGAAAATAACTTGGGGGAGTTTCTAATTATAGACAACACATATGACATACGATTGGTATTAAAATGAAATTAAGTAGGGATTCAAGGTTACCTGTGGGCATAGGGAACAAATGAGGGTATTTCTTCTTCATTTCCTCTTCGGCCTCCCATGTCATTTCCTCCCTATTCTCGTTCCGCCACAGTACCTTAACAGAGGCTACATCCTTATTACGGAGCCTCCGTACCTGACGATCCAAAATAGATACAGGCTGCTCCTCGTACGATAGTTGCTCCGTCACTTGAATATCATCTGCAGGGAATATTCTGGAAGGGTCACCGATGCACTTACGAAGCATAGAGACGTGAAATACCGGATGTACCGCTTCCAAGTCAGATGGCAAATCTAACTCATAGGCGACATTTCCAATTTTCCGCACGATCAGATAAGGCCCAATATAACGCGGACTAAGCTTACCCTTTCTGCCGAACCGCATTACGCCTTTCATAGGCGATACCTTCAGAAATACCCAATCACCAACCTGGAATTCCAAAGGACGACGCCGTTTGTCAGCGTATGATTTTTGTCGACTCTGGGCTGCCAATAGTCGTTCCCGAATAAGTTTCACCTTATCAACGGCCTGCTGGATCATATCTGGGCCGATTAATTCTGTCTCGCCAATATCAAACCAGCCGATAGGTGACCTGCATTTCCTACCATATAACGCCTCGTACGGAGCCATCTGGATGCTGGAATGGTAGCTGTTATTATAAGAAAATTCAATCAATGGCAAGTGATCCTCCCAGCTACCTCTGAAATCAATAACGCAGGCCCGCAACATATCTTCAAGCGTCTGGATAGTGCGCTCGGCCTGTCCGTCACTCTGAGGATGGAAAGCTGTGCTCAGGCTCAGCTGAGTCCCTAATCCTTCCTGAAAAGATCTCCAGAAGTTCGCTGTGAACTGAGCACCTCTGTCAGTGATAATAGATATAGGAACTCCATGAAGCTTCACTATTTCTTTAATATAAAGCCTGGCATAATCCTCGGCGGAATAAGTAGTTCTGACGGGGAGAAAATGGGCTGATTTTGTCAGCCTATCAACAATAACCCAGATGGAATCATACTTTCGTGGAGTGCGAGGCAACCCTGTAATGAAGTCCATATTAATGATCTCCCACTTCCACGTCGGAATTTCCATTTCCTGCAACAGTCCACCCGGTTTCTGATGTTCAATTTTGACCTGTTGACAATTGGGACACTGGGCGACGAACTCTGCGATATCCCGTTTCATGCCATCCCACCAGTATAAGCATCGGAGATCATGGTACATCTTTGTAGACCCAGGATGGACCGAATAGCGAGCATAATGTGCCTCGCTCATAACCTGCTGCCGAAGACCTGCAATATCAGGTACACACAACCTGCCCCTGAATAATAAAGTCCCGTCCGGAGTGAACTCGAACAGAGTCTTCCCCTTATCATAGGCCGTGTCTCTGTATCGTGCCAAAACAGGATCTTCATATTGATGCCGCTTGATATCTTCCTTAATAGATGACTCAGAAACCCCTCGGACAGAAATCCGTGTACCTCCAGAATCGGCCAGACGAACCCCAAGATTAGCCAACTGATGAATGTCACGTACTATCTCTCTCCTGTCTGGCTGTAAATCTACCAGGCTGCCCATAGATTTCCGGCTAAGCGCATCTGCAACAACATTAGCCTTGCCCGGATGATACAGAATATCCACATCATAGTCTTTCAGGAGCTCCAGCCACCTCCGCTGCCGCAAATTAAGCTCTTTCTGTCTGAAAATATACTGAAGACTCTTATGATCTGTATAGATATCAACATGAACGCCATATAAATAATGTCTCCATATCTTCAGGGCATGGATCACCGCTGCAAGCTCCAGATCGTGAGTAGGATAATTCTTTTCATGCTTTTTCAATTGCCGAGAAGCATAAGCTATAACTCTACCGTGCTGCATCAATACACAGCCCAATCCCACACCAGAAGCGTCACAATAAATAACATATCCATCGGGTCCCTCTGGAAGATTCAGAACTGGGGCTGTAGTCAGCTTCTCTTTCAGCAACTGGAAGCTTCGTTCACAAGCATCAGTCCACTGGAACTTGGCTCCCTTCTGAGTTAGCCTTGTCAAAGGCGCTGAAATCGAAGCAAACTTTTCCACAAATCTTCTGTAATAGCCAGCTAACCCCAGGAAACTACGTACCTCTGTGGGCGTCGTGGGTCTGGGCCAATTTTTCACGGCCTCAATCTTCTGTGTATCCACCCGGACACCATCAACTGCAATAATATGCCCCAGAAATGCCACTGAAGCCAGCCAGAATTCACATTTAGAAAATTTTGCATATAATTCCTGATGCCGAAGTACCCCCAATACCGCTCTCAGATGATCTGCGTGCTCTGCCTCGGACCGAGAATAAACCAGGATATCATCGATAAATACAATTACGAACATGTCTAAGAATGGCCTGAATACCCGGTTCATTAAATCCATGAATACCGCAGGAGCATTAGTCAGCCCAAAAGACATAACTCTGAATTCATAATGCCCATATCTGGTCCGGAATGCTGTCTTAGGAATATCGGCCTCCCGTACCCGTACCTGATGATAGCCAGACCGAAGATCTATCTTCGAAAAATACTTGGCGCCCTGCAACTGATCAAACAAATCTTCAATTCTGGGGAGGGGGTATTTATTCTTTATGGTTACCTTATTCAGCTGTCGATAATCAATACACATACGCAACGACCCGTCTTTCTTACGCACAAATAATACCGGGGCTCCCCAAGGCGAAGTACTGGGTCTAATAAAGCCTTTTTCTAATAGATCCTTCAACTGCTCTTTCAGTTCTTTCAATTCTGCCGGTGCCATTCTGTACGGGGGAATAGATATCGGCTGAGTATCTGGAAGCAAATCAATAGTAAAATCTATCTCCCGCTCTGGAGGAAGGCCTGGAAGCTGTTCTGGGAACACATCTGGAAATTCATTAACCACGGGAACTGACTGAAGAGTCGGCGTTTCTGCTGTCAAGTCTTGTACCCTAACCAGATGATAAAAATAACCCTTTCTGATCATTTTCTTTGCCTTAAGGTATGAAATAAACTTACCTTTCGGCGATGCTGTATTACCGGCCCATTCTATAACTGGCTCCCCAGGAAACTGGAAACGAACTACCTTATTTTGGCAGTCAACATTAGCAAAACAGGAGGCTAGCCAGTCCATTCCCATAATAACATCGAACTCGACCATACCTAACTCCACCAGATCTGCCTTAGTGTCACGGCCACATACAATTACGGAACAGTTTTTATATACCTGTTTTGCTACAATAAAGTCCCCAATCGGTGTGGCTACCTCAAACGGCTCTATAGGTTCAGATATTATACCAATTTTACAAGCAACCAGAGGCGAAATATATGACAAAGTCGAACCTGGATCAATCAATGCATACACAGACCGAGAGAAAACCAATAATGTACCTGTAACGACATTAGGCGATGCCTCCTGATCCTGGCGGCTGGACAGAGCATAGATGCGGTTCGAAGGACCGCTAGTACTAGAAGCTCCACCACGGCCTCTGCCGCGACCCGCTGGTGCTGAAGTACCTGGCCCCGTAGGGCGCATAGCCACTGATGAAGATGAAGACCTGGCGGCTGATCCGGTAGGCTGCGCTGCACCACCCGAACTACCCTTATACGGGCAATCTCTCACAGAATGGCCCTGACGGCCACAAGAAAAACATGCACCGGTGGCTCTGTAGCACTCCCCAGGATGGTATCTGCCACAATAAGAACACTGAGGCCTAGGTGGCCTCGTCTGACCAGAACCCCTGTCTGTCCGCGAACCTGAAGCCCTGGAGCTCTGACCTGCTCCTGAATAACCTGGGCTATCAAATCTGCGACCTGTAGGCTGTGGAGGTGCGCTCTGAGCCGGCTAGGATAGATGTCTGCTAGGCTGCTGCGGCTGCTGAGGCTGCCTGCCCCGAGAATCTCCAGAATAGCCAGATGATCTGGCCCTCTTGGGCTGTCTCCGATCCTGGCTCCTATCAGGCTGACGCTCCCTATGCCGGTCCTCCATGCCCTGGGCGTGGGCCTGAATCCGGGCAATATCCATGCCGGGCTGAGCAGCCAATACTAAACAGCTGTCGACAAAATAACGGTCCAGCCCCATAATATACCTGTGCATCCTGTCAGCCATAGTAGCTACCACAGCAGGTGCGTATCGGGCCAATGAGTCGAACTCCATACTGTACTCTCGAACACTGCGACCCCTTTGTCTCAGCAATAAGAATCTGTCAGCCTTGGCTCGCCGTAGCTCCGGAGGCAGAAAGTGGCTAAGAAAAGCCTCAGAAAAATCATCCCAAACTGCTGGGGGAGCGTCGTCGCCTCTGGATAACTCCCATGACTCGTACCAATTTGCCGCTATATCATACAACCGGTAAGAAGCCAATGTGACTGACTCTGTCGCGGAAGCATTAATAAACTGTAAGGTGCGCCGCATCTTCCTGATGAACTCCTCGGGATCCTCCTCGGGCTTTCTCCCGAAGAACTCTGGAGGGCCACAAGTCAAGAACTCACGGGCTCTCGAACTGTCACGCCTGTAAGCCCGGTCACCTCCCAGTCCGTGCCCCTGAACCTGTCCTGCCACAAGTCTAGTCAATAGCTGGACTGCCTCTCTCATAGTCTGATCCTCAGTCCCTGGCCGTGGAGCTGGAGGCTCAGGTACTGGAATATCGGGAGCTGGCGGTGGAGCCGCCCCTCGACCTGCAGCTGCTGCTGCTCCAATCTCCTCTATATGTGGCGGTGTAGAAGAGCCCTCTGCCGGGGGCAAAACATCAGGAGCAATATGAGCATGGGCCCTGGTAACCCTCTGGGCCCGACTAGTCTCTCCCGTAGCCGTTGCCTTGGCCTTTTGGGCCGCTGTCGCCTTTTTTGGAGGCATAACTGCAAATGTAACAATTTGTTAGGGAGGAATCATCCTGATAACACAGTTCTATCGCACGATCTAAGACAGAAAGAAGGGTAGTAACCTAAATGCCCTGTAGCCTCCCGTCTATAGGTGTGGTGCACAACACACCGATAAACAAGACTCTACTAGACACGGTCTGTAGACATTCCGAGGACGAACCGCTCTGATACCACTTTTGTCACGACCCAACCCCGTAGGCCGTGACTAGTGCCCGATCTGGGCACTGAAACGCATTCTAGTATATGGCAGAAGCCAACAAGGCTTTATTCTAAATTTAGATAATTTCCAGAAAAATTTCGGCAGAGTTTCCTTTGTTTTACGGACTATCCCAAATACCCTGCACGCAGAAAATACCAACAAAGGCCTCACAGGGCCAACAAAGCAACATCTAGATATATGCGGACCGGCCGCCGCGACGAAGGGGATCGCCCAAACACAACACATACACATATCTGTACAGAAAGATCCCAACCCACAAACATGTCTACAGACCTCTAAATGGACCAACAGAATCATATGGCGGGACAGGGCCCCGCCGTACCCATGAACGAGAATATACACATATAGAAGTGACAGACTGTACCAAAAGATGGCTCTGAATAAAAGAGCGCTCCAAATGGCGGAAAAGATATCCTAGACAGACGGATCGGCAAACCTGTCGTCAGTACCTGCGCGGCATGAAAACGCAGCCCCCGAGGAAAGGGGGTCAGTACGAAATATGTACTGAATATGTAAAGCCTGAGTTGCAGAAACAAAATCATAACTGGTATATAATGTACAGAAAGTAAACAGAAAATACAAGGTATCAAATATATATTTTCAAAACATGCGGAGTGTGTACAGAAACATATGTCATATCAAATCCGGCCCCTGCCAAGGGACTCGGCAGACAGAACGTGGTCACCCACCCGACGCTGGTGCCACAACACAGAAGAATCAGAATAGGGGCATAACCCCAAAACACAATATGTCATATCAGATGGCCATAGTAAATCATATCAGAACAAACGTACATGGCACAACATACTCCACAAACCCATGTACGCGTATACCTGCCCCCTCACATCGAGGCACGGCGAACAATGTAGGGGATTACGCTTGACAACATATCCTGGCCCGGGCTCAGTGTGGGAATCATTGGGGCATCCACGAATAGAGTAGTGAGAAACTAAATGCAGTTAAAATATCATAAATATTTTCAGAGACTCGATGAGGCATATTAATGACAAACACATCCAATGAAGTCGGACGGGATCATAATAAAAGCATTTCGGACATCATAATAAATTACAGAAGCATAACCTTCCTGAAGTCGTTCCGAGTGTCAAAATAATTTATCAGACTTAATAGAATATTTAAAACCATATTCGTTAGGTAATAAAAAGGGTAGTCGAAACGTTTCTTTCAAAAATCGTTCGAAAAGGAGACTTTAGTACATTAAGGGCAAAACCGAGAATAGCGGGCCCACCTCGGAACAAGCAAGGCGGTGGGCTCAAATTACGCCCTTTAAGCTTATGGGGTCACCTATAAAGGTTCTACGGACATTCTATAGCTTTTCAAGGAGTTTAGAGAAAGTTTGCATAATTTCAGGAAAGCATATCAAAATGGTTCAATTCTACTGAAGGAAAAACTGAGATTTTCTCTTGCGGATTCCGATGGCCAAGAAGGTCTTTTGAGGCCCGAATCCGATCCTAAAACACTTAGACATGCCAAAAGAAGGATCGGGGTAGCTTTACATACCTTTTGAGCTTTTTAAGCCTATCCAAGCTCACTCTCCGTTTCGTCGAAAATCTGCAAATGGTCACATTTACCAATTGTAGGTTATAGATGCTACAAGTTCAATTCAACTCTTATTTGTCTACCGAAATTTCGGCAGCACTTCCCCTATACATATAGCACCCCCGAGAATTCAACTCGGCCAAATCAATCAACAACAACCCAAACAACAACATCAACATCAACATCAACAAAGAACATTAAAAACACAATTATCCTTCAACTAGTAATTTTTCTCACAAGTTGACATAACCTTCATTCTAACCCAAACTTTCAAACTAACATCATTGATTTCACATCCATTATCACTCAAGATCATCACAATATAGATTTAGAGACATTTCATATCATTTTCCTTAAGTTATACACTCGATATACATAATATACAACTTTCCGCCATAGTCATAATTTATCCAAAACTCCTAATCTTTGGCATACGTATTCATAACATGTTTCCTTCTTCCAAGTTCATCAATACTTGTCATAATTAGCAACCTAATAACTTCATTTTCATAATGTCATAAAATCGTACTAAAACGACATAAGCTTCCATATTTCATTTCGATACAAACTTTTATCATTCTAACTTCATTTACATTACAAGAATCTCAATAACACAACTAACATACTAAACAAACTTAATCCATTCCATTCCAACTTCAACATAGTACACGACCATATGCCCTTCTATCAACATCAACTAAATTCATGCAACTTTCAATTCCTATATGCATTTCACACAACCACAACTAAGATATAACATGAATTCTATACATTGTGGCTATACAACATATACATACTCACGGCCATATAGCTATAACACACACCTACTTTGCAAACTTCCATTTCTTCACACAATCAACTCATTTCTACATACTACAACACAAACAAGACTTCATAACACAATAATAAGGGATAAATTCTTACCTTTTTACTCAATCTTCTTCACTTGAATATAAGGTCAACTTGAAGGAACAAGACCTCTTTATTCCAAACCAACTACACCAAGTTGAGAAGGGACCTAGAATTAGTAGGATTCCAACAAGAAAATAATTTTGGAGGCAAGATTTGGAGGGGGTAATTTTTCTATGCCAAACCCGAAATGGTCTCTAGTGTTGCTCTTGTTCTTGTTTTTCTTTCCTTGTCTTATTTTTCTCTTGAACCTTCTTAAGAGTTAAAGACTAATATTCACTAATTAGCACATGGGAAATATCTTAAAGGCATGGGTTTGGGCCATATCAAGAAATGGGCCTCATTGTGCTTCTTATTTTTGCAAGCCCAAATGGCTACAAATTTTATTTTTGCAATTCCCGAAACCAATTTCCGAAATTCCACGTTTTGCCCTTAGGCTTATCCCACACTTCCACGATAATATTCTTTCATACATAACTCTTATGTTCAACAAACTATCAAATTTAACCTTATATCTCAAGAATCCAATATTTATCGAATTTTTCCAAACGTGTGAAAACACGGGATATAACAGTATATAAGGTATACCGGAAGGTTTTATAAGGAAATGAGTGGAAGAAATAAAGTAGTACGACTTTGGAGAAAGGATGGGTAATGTTTTGTGCGAAAATTTTGGTCCAACTTGAGGGACTAATATCTCTTAGCATATGAAGTGTTTTGAAGTGAAACAAAAGCCTAAAATGAAGTTCGTCGAGTCTAGTTTCTAACGAAACAAAGCTCTTATCGATAGGACATCGGAGTAGAGAATTATGGACGTTACAAGTTAGGCTGACAGAGCAAAAACGCTACTACAGTAACCGGGCTGCTACAATTCTGCTACAGTACGACTTGCTACAGTACTTCTACAGTGACCCGACCCGAATTTGACCCACTATTTAAGGACCAAATCTGATCCAAAACCTCATTTTCAGCCCCAAAATACTCCAAATATTTCCCAAATGTTCTAAAATTTCTCCCAATTTCTGTCCACAAGATTTTAACGCGAATTAAGTATAATCTACGGATTTAAGTTTGGACAACGCGTAGTTGCGATTATACTATCGTATTGCGGTGCATCTTGGTTGGAATTCAAGGAAAATATTGGAGATATCTAAAGGCTAAACCTTTCTTTCATAAGGCATGATTCCTTTGTTGTAAACCTATGTATATATGACATCGTCAATAAAATCGTTTCTAAATGTACCAAAGCTTATAGTTCCCGATGTTCTTGTGATATCGTTGAGCTTGTTTCATGGCTATTGGTGTTATTCATTGATGTTGATCTCAGCTTATGACCTTGTTCGTTCAAGGTGAGACGTGTTCATGATGACAGTTCCATAATAATAATCCAACGAGTTTAGGAACAGGTTAAGCAATGTTTATAGGACATGAATAGAGTGCTGGTAGAGGATCCCTAATGAGGTATTAAATGTTCGAAGAGAGGTTCATGTTGTATCTTAGGATTTGGTTATAGTCTAGTCAAGTGGGAAGAAGTACTAATGCCCTGAGCTGTGCTTATAAGTCTTATGTGATTATGTAGAGCCTACGAGTTAAGTGATGACCACGGGAAGTGTATAGAGATTACTTGTAGAAGTTTAGTTATAATGTTGATTATAATTACCATTGGTCTACGACCAGTCGGGCAGATGTTACCACCGTGCTACGGTCGGTTGGGCAGATGTATATATTTACCACTGGACTGCAGCCAGTCGGGCAGTTACCGCTGATCAGTCGGGCAATTTCGCTCTATCGTCGGGCGATAATCGGACGGGCAGTTATTACCACCGGACTGCAGCCTATTGGGCAGTTACCACTGATCAGTTGGGCAGTTAGTATAGGATGATTAGTAAGATAAAGGCACAGTACTGCACATAGATATGGTTAAGCATGCAAAAGTATAGAGAGAGACATGTAGTATATATGGATCGGGTTGCACGCTGCAACACATGTTCAGATAACGTTTGATGATAAGGTAATCAGGACTATGGTAGGGTATACAGACTTAGTAAAGATCGCAAGAAGATGAAGATGTATGTATACATATGCTAGATTTCCATCGGTAGTTTAGAAATGCCAGGTTGGTTCTTATTCTTCTCATCTTTTGTATATGGATATTTTGTTTCACTTTCCACCTTGCATACTCAGTACATTGCTCGTACTGACGTCCTTTTGCTGGGGGCGCTAGGTTTCATGCCCGCAGGTCTTGAGATACAGCTTGACGGATCTTTCAGTAAGGATACCAGCTCAGTAGGCAGAGTCGTGGCGCTCCACTTGCTTCGGAGTTTCCCTGTGAGTCAGCATGGCTGCATATGCATTTGCATGGGTATGGCGGGGCCCTGTTCCGGCCACTTTACGTCATGTACTCTTGTAGAGGCTCGTAAACAAATATGCACAGTTAGATATCTTATAATTATCTCGACTTGTACTATGTTGTATCATTATTATGGATAGCCTTACCGGCACATGCACTCGAGATTATTTTGAAGACATAAGTATGTTATCTTTTGGGCTTGTGCACCTATGGCTTATAGTACCTTGGTCATATGTTTCCTTTCGAGATACAGAAAACGTGAGTTACAGTTGGTTCGCTCGGTTCCCGTAGGGTGCCGAGTGCTAGTCACGCCTTACCAAGGTTGGGGTGTGACACCATCTCTCGTAGCCACTTTCTGCAGTCCCTCTTAAGATGCCCCCTAATACCACAGTGATGACAGATACAATCCTCCAATATAGCAGACCGACTACTACCTTTGGAGAACCTACTTTGGTTGTTATTCTTCTGGCCTTGCCTACCAGAAGGTACACTAGCATTCGAATATGCGCCAGACTGAGCAGGTGCCGAATACCCTTTACACTGACCTCCCTTATAATTATTACCACTAAAACCACCTACCGATCGGGCCTTTTTGTTCTGATCTCGATCCACCCTCTTCTCATTTTTCCAACTCTCTTGTTGTTCAGTAAACCTAACCAGAGATGAGAAAGTGCAAGTAGGAGACATAGCCACAGCAGCACATCCATACTTGATACATGGTACCAAGCCTTTCACAAAATGAGTCAACTTATGCTTTTCAGTCAGAATCATGTATAAAGCATACCTTGACAGACGGGTGAACTCCAAACTATACTCACGAACAGACTTGTGACCTTGCTCTAGCTTTTAAACTTTATAGCCATAGCAATTCTTTCTTCAGCAGACAAGAACCTTCCCATGAATGCCTTTTCAAATTCAGTCCATGTCGGAGCTAAAGCAGTGTCACCCCTCTCAGATTCCCACATCTCAAACCATATATGAGCAACATCCTTCAACTGATAAGAAGCAAGCCTTATAGCTTCAGAATCCCGGGCATCTATTGCCCTCAATGCCTTGAAGGTCTTATCTAAAAAGTGTTGGGAGTCATCCATCTCTCGTGACCCAAAGAACTCTAGTGAATTCAAGCCGAGGAATTGCTTAAGTCTGCCTCCACCGTGAGGTCCCACAGCTCCACGCTGCTGCTGAGCAGCAACCAATGCAGTCAACATTTGAATAGCCGTTTGCATAGTACCAATCTCAGGTACACCTACAGCATGAACAGCAGGAGCAGGCGGTGCTAGTGGTGGTGCTTGATTTCCAGCATCATTTCCATTACCAGTATTCGCGCCCCCAAGATTTCAGTTAACTCCCGCAGGACGTCCTCGGTTACCATTTTTGGATCGCGTTAGAGCCATTTCTGCAAGGCATGAATTAACGAGCGAATTAGAACGATCCTAAAAGGACTTTAAGCTCTACAGCACAATCTAGAATCAAGAAGAATATAAACACCTAAAATGTGTTGGGAGTTTCTCGGTCATGCAGGTGATCAAGCTGCACAAGGAAAACTCCACTAGACACAGCCCCACAGACACCGACAATAATCCAAGGACGTATTTAAACCTAGGCTCTGATACCAAGCTTGTCATGCCCCAAAACCCACCCTAGACGTGACCGGCATCCGACGTCATGAACAACATCGGAAGAACCTAAACAACATTATAATAATACTTGAACCCACCAGGTTCAACCTTCACCTCCAACAGTTTACAAAATAAAGGTAAACAAATCATGCATATATGAATTGATTCAGCGGAAGTCTTTAGTAATCAATATTTGTCAAACATAACAACGTGCCTAAGAGTTAATCAATAACTCAACAACTACCCACAAGAATGTATACTATAGAGCTTCTAGGACAAAGAGATAATAGTTTGACTCATCGGGACACTGCCCAAAAACTAATAATAAATGAACGAATAAATAGGGTGTCCCATGAATGAACGTGTGGGCTCACCAAATCAGCAGCAACATCAAGTCCTTCCTAAGCGCCTAAAGAATCAAGAGCCCGCTCTTCTTCATTACCTAACATAGCATCAAAAACAACAATGGTATACCTGAGTAATTCGTACTCAGTTGGTGCCTCGGGGACAACAAGTAATATGAAAATAAATTATAATAATACAAAAAGAAATCAGTCCAGAAAAGATAGTATAAAAATGGTTATTCCACTTGGTGATTCTTAATATTATTTGTTAATCAGTTTACAAGCCATTTTAAAATCCCAGTTTCCATTATGCTTTAAATCGATCAGGCATAAATACCAGTTGCATAATAAAGATGGATATCACAATCGCCTAAATAGGCCTAACTCAATATCAACAACACTGCACAATACACCAGAATATTGATTCACGGTGGCTACTCTTCCTCCCAAATAGCAAGGCCATTAATACACCCCAAGTAGCGAACCCGGAAGTGGCTACTCTTCCCCCCGAATAGCAAGGCAATTAATACACTAGCATAATGGCTACTCTTCCTTCCGAATAGCAAGGCAAACACAACAACAAGGTCCATGGCATAGAAGCCGATTCACAATTTATCTCAAAGTAGTCACACCATCAAAAACATTAAAGTTCATTATGCCATATCGAAAGAATAAGTCATTCCAATCAATGTTTTGAAAACCTATAACTCCTTTACAAAAGATTTCCATGTCTTAATTCATTAATAAGAATCTCATTACCACCTCTTAACCATCATTATTAAGCATCTCTCATACAGGAAAATATTCATAATATCTTATACATATATAGGGTTTGTTACAATCTAGGTTTAATGTGGGTTTGTCCCCTCACACACATTAACCACCATTTAGAGATGAATTAGAGTTCAAGAAATATGAAAAGATTACTTTTCCTTTCATTCATTAAAGAATCTTGAATAAAATTTATACTTCTAACAATAGGTTCAAAAGTGATTTTCATTCAAAATTAGTTTTCAAAAAGAGAGACATACAAATCATCCTTATAGTAAAAAATGATTTTTAAAAGAGACATACCTTCATATGTCAAACAAAGTTTAACATTTAACTTTCCTAATGAAGAACACCCAAACCCTAGCTTGAATCACTTTAGGAAGAATTATGCTCTCAAACCCTAGGTTTTGATCACAAGAATCATGGTAAGAATCATGGGTTTGATGTTAGAATAGATTAGTAATGTTAAGGGTGTTTTTACCTTTGATTTAAAGACTTGGAGGGATGATTTTCGTGCTTAGGGTTTGGAAGTATGAAAAAAAATGGGAACAAAATAAGACCATACCCATTTTAAACCCAAATTTTCTACCAGAAACGGTGAAAGTACGACCTACAAATATGTCCCGTACTTTGAAGTACGTCCCATACTTGTAGCCCATACTTAGGATACAAAAACCAGTTAGGAATGGATGAAGTATGTCCAAAAGGACATCTCGTGCTTTAAAGTACGTCCTGTACTTTCTGGGCGTACTTTGGGCGAAATCTCCAGCTTTTGTGCCCTTCAGTAAAATGGACATAACTTTTTGTACATAACATTTCTCGGGCTGGGCGACCTACCATTGGAAATATATTTCAAAGATCTACAACTTTCATCAAGGAAGTTTTTCCAAATTCGTAATACATGTTCATGAAAATCGGCCAGAAGACAGACCTACTAAAACTTAGGCAAATTTAACAGCCCTTAAGAACTTCAATTGTTGGTTTGACTTCAAAACGACCATCTTCTACCCGAATTCATCAAGAATGGATTCGTATAGGTATAATATCATCTTAACACTAGATTTTTACACATTCACACCTAACTCGGATTTACGGGATGTTACAGTAGAATACAAAGGTTCTTGATTAAAAGATTTACCTTGGAGGAAATCATAGGAAACTAGATCGCCAAACCAAACTCTTGACGGTTTCTTGATTGCAAGAATGAGTTTCTTACAGTTCTTGATGGATTGGAGTGCGTAGGTTCTTTAGGGATGAAGGCAGAATAAATAGTCTCTTAGGGTTTTAAATAGTGTCAGGGACGTTTTTACTTCCTAAAATAATAAAATAAGGAGCCTAAATTCAAGTAAGAAAAGGCTAAAAAACATAACCCAAAATCTGAAAATTCTACTCTGACCAGCGTTAGTAAAATAGGCATAACTCTTAGCATAGAGCACTGTTTGAGCTGCACTATGTATCATTAGAAAGGTATTTCAAAGGGCTACAACTTCATTTTTTCCCCTCAAATTCCCTATACTTTGAAAACATGGCCCGTAGAGTAGCTTCCGACTATACTTTGCTCAAAGATTCTTCTTATAACTTGATTGGTTTTCGAAACACTTCCTATACTCCTCATCTTGGTTCCATTATGTTCCCATCATAAGGGTCATACCTCAGCCCGAAGGTACGAGGTGTTACAATATCTCCCTATTGGGATCGTTCGTCCTCGAATGATGGGTCATGGCTAGGAATGTGATTAACGCAAGAACTTAGGGACATGGCATGAATACATGAGCGTGAAGAAACGTGACATAGAACATGGGGACTGAAATGACATTATTACATGAAAACATGAACATGGGAACATGAGACATGAGTAGTGAATACATGAACGTGAATCATGAGACATGGATCATTTGTCCTCGAATGATGGTCGTGGCTAGAAGTGGGACAAACTCTGGAATTATACAAAAATTTCGACAACGTTTCCTTTGTAGATAGGACTATCCCAACATTCCTCAAACACCTGTCAGCTAACCAGAGCACAACACAAACCTCACAGAGTATAATAATATGCGTGGCATAACATAACAGGGTAACTGAAACATGGACGTGGCTAACATGAATACTAAACTGACATGAATACGTGACTACTAACTGTCATGAATCCCGATCTGACATGAACACACATATATTAAAATGAGTGAATACATGAATATTATACATAGTATTTGAGAAACTATTCGTAGGCACGAAGGACATGAGTACTGGAACATGAGCATGAACTTGACACGATTGCATGGATGTGAGAAGCATAAACATGGAACATGAATACTGGCCGACGTGGATACACTAGTGTTGAACTGACATGAGATCTAAATACGTGAAAACATGGATATCATAACATAAGATCTGAATGCAGAAAACATGAACATTACAACATCAGATCTAAATGCTGAGCAGAGATCAGATATGAACATTTAGAGACTTAATCATAGATGTCTGTATATTTACCACGGCAGACATATGAGATAAGAGTACGACTTGGGCCTTCAATGATGGCGTAACTCGGTACTAATGAGACAGGCATGAGTCATAGAACATGAATGGGATCCTAACATATAACATGAAGCTCGAGCATAGGCATGACATGAATACGTCAAGTCTGAGTAGAATACTTTTGAAATAAGTACCACTGCGTACATGAAAGGAACTCCTTTTTAAATTGGAACGTACATTATTTTGAACCTTATATTGTGCGCTCTAAAACTTAGATGCGACTACCTTAGATTATCTTGCTTTTCATTCATCAACTCCATTATCGTGAGTGAATCATAAGGATTGAGAGGACAGGAATCATAGCTATCAAATCTTATGAGACACTTCATTTTAGAGTGTGGACGTGACATGGGTACGTAGAACATAAAAGACTTAACATGGAACATGCGTACATGGAAACATGATTATTATGGCATAAAACGTGAATACGCGAATAGCATGACATCAGGCATGTGGACATGAGCAACATGACATTTGCATGGGTACATCGTTGTTACAAACTCTAGCATTTGGTCATGAGTTCATGAGTATTGAAGTAATAATAAGACATAAGTTTGACTTGCATGGGGTACGATTGTGGGCTTCACTCTTGGGTAATCAGGGACCTAGGGCGGAAATAAAGAATTACCTTTAGAACTTAGATATACTAAAAGAATGGGACATGGTTCAACATAGCTTACTCTTATCACTATAAGTCAACACCATCTTCATAAAATAAAGCTCATGAGGGAAAGAATCATAAACATGAATACTTCATTCATCAAGCACCTAAGACATGAGTAGAAAGTGACTTTGAACATAAACAACACATAGGTACATAGTGAAAGCAAGAGCACCCTTTGTGCCAAGTTACGAGATAGTTTCATTCCCTTGGAGAGGAAACTCAACATTAGCCCGACATCTCCTTTACTCATATAACCTACCCTCATAATTGAATATTGTCATTTTGATCATAAAACATTAGCCAGAGGAACATAAGCACGAATTCACATAGAATCGTGGGTAGGACATCCATCTTGACTTACTTTTATCATTGCCTATCAACATCATTGTTATGATACCACTATAAGTGGATGCTTGAAGAAGTGGATCGTGGGTACGAGTACGTGAAAACGTAGATAGCATAACATTGGAGTAAAACTAAGACATTTACCTTAGGAATTCTCCTTTTATTCAAGGGATATGTGTCGATTCTATTGAATGTTTTTTTTTTTTTAAAAACACTTACATTTCCTTCTCGATCATTATCAAAATCAACATTATATTCGGAAATCACTTAGAAGCTAGAACATTGACATGGGTATAAAAGCATGATAGATGCGTGGGACATGAATGTGATTTTTTACTTTAGACACGAGCATTACCTGATGTGCGAAACATGAAAGAATATTTCTTTTGCAATATTTTTTGCATTTTACGTCACTGATGACTAATCTTTCGACTCACTTCTGAGAAATCTTACTTACTAGGAAAAATTGAATTACTTACATAACCGGAAAGCTAATGTATTCATAAATATCATTGTCAAGCCCCAACTCGGGAAACGTGCGGGTACCTACCATTTTCCCACCTCGTAGGTGAACCCGTCCCTTAACCAACACCCAAACAAATAAAAAAATCAGCTCCCAACTATAATATAAATAAGTCTAACATAAAAGTAATAATCAGTGCGGAATAATACATGCCCAAATGAATTTGGTCTAAGTCGTACAAGAGCTACTACATAGATGAAGTCTGAATACATAGAAGTCTAAATACATAGTCTCATAGAGAAATATTATCTCAAGGATGGGAATAAGACAAGTAATGAAAGATTAGCCATCCGGGCTGCAGATCTTCCAAGTGCTCACCCTGGATGCTAGTAAATCAGGCCTCGAGATCAGTCACAGGGGGTGGAAGTCTCTCCAATAGCGTACTCTGCACTCATAAAAAGAGTACAACAAGGTAGCATCAGTATAAAACATGGTACTGAGTAAGCATCATAGGCCGACAACAGTTAGATCACGCATGCAAATAAGGAAATGGAAAGATAATCATGCTCATAGACAGATACAAGTAAACAAGTCAAAGTAGTACAATCAATTACCAAACGATGTCTGAAATATTTCACGAATCCAAACATAACCTAATAATCACCCAATAACTCAAATATCACCGATGATCAATATCAATCCAAATGATAATAAGAACATATAATGTGTATTCAAATGGAATGCAATGCAATGCAATGATACACACATGCTCCGGGGGGGACGATGTCCACCTCTCGATAGTCATGACCCATTAGGGACCGCTAAGTCCATGTACCGTCATTCCGTATCACACAACCTAGAATGACTCCTCCATCCAATATCATTGCTAACCATTCCGTATCACACAACATAAAGATGGTTATGCAAATATAGTATTGTCGCATGAATCATACTTACCTCCGTCATCACCATCTCCTAGTATGAAGATCAAGACAGATATATCATGTATATGAGAAGTATGTCATGCAATGAGAATGTCATAAATAACATATGGATTCCAGTCAAGTCATATAAGGATAGCCATCATAGTAAAAGTATCGCATGAATCTGTTCCTTCCATCCAGTCTCCTATAAGACATAGAAACCACCAATTCACATAAGAAAAGCCAAGCATAAACCTAGGGATTCTACAGGCCACAAGCATGAACACACAAGTCCCACAACAGTACCAACCTACGAATTTCATCCCAAACTTCATACTCTAAGGTTTACATGATGTCTCCAACAATTCCCTAGTACTACATACGAGTCGCTAATCGGATTCTGACCAAAAAGGTAAGCCATAACTTACCTAGAGTGCCGAACAGGAATTCCAAACAAATTACGTGAGCGCCTTTCCCTTCCTTTAATTCCTCCAAATACTCAAGGTCTATTTATAATGTAATCTAGATTATAAATCATGAAGAAAAATACCCATATTGCTAGGCTTTTAATTTGGTCAACTTAAGCCTATGGAATTTGGGGAAATGGGCCCACAAGGGCAAAACGGGAAATTCAAAAGTGAAACATGCAATTCAAGTCTAAGTGATGGAAAGCCACCAATCAATTTCCAGAACAACTCAACATTAAGCGAAAATCGTATTTAAAGAGAAATCCCCAATTTTGGGTATGAACCCTAACTCTCTAATTCATAAATTGGTTACTAATAATGAAGGATTCATGTTTATAAAACTATTACCCATCAATCCCATACTAATATAAGCTTATTCCATTAATAAATCGAGGTTTGATAATCAAAAGTTCATACAAGAAAGAACCCTAAAAACCCTCTTTAATCATTATGTTATGGGAAGACTCTAGCATGAAGTAGGGAGTTTCTAAGGTGGATTATGAATCATAAAATAATGTTAGGGTTAGGTGAACTTACCCCAATGAAGAATTGCCTCTGAATCTCTTGTTTTGCTCTCAAAATTGCTCTAGAACCGAGAGTAAAGAATGAGAAGTGACAGGGTCTTAAAAAGGATTTAAGGCATTTAAGTCCCCGTTGACCACTACAACGGTTTGCAATCCTCTACGGCGGAACCGCTGCCATGGTGACATGACTGCTACGACTGTCACCCCACATTACACTAAGTCGCTATAACGGCAAGGCTATCACCAAGGCGATACCGCTACCGCGCTACTGGTGCCACTGCGGCGGACACCAATCACCAGAAAATTATTATTTTTGACCATTCTCAACACGAAATTCGACTATCACCCGAGGCCCCATAGATATAAAACAACCATGGAAACACACATAAAAACGCGCTACAAACTCACCCGTAGCCTCAGATTTCCCGACGGGGGTCTCGTTTACCAAGTCAACCCCTAGTACCCAAAAACCAACTTTCCAACCCAAGTCCCAAAACGCATTTTAATGCATTGGGAAACGAACCGAACATACCCGCAAGTCACAAATGACCATCCGGACATCTTGGAATCGACGAATTTTCAAAAAATGTATGGTTACCCAAAAGTCAACTTAGAGTCAAACATTTTTTCTTTAAGGTTTATTATCACAAAAAACCAATCTAATATTTATCCAATGACTTCGAAAATCGTACCACCCATCCCCGCAAGTCTAATATTAGCTAATGAACCTCAAAAAAAGGTCAACAAGGTCAAAAGTACCGTAACGGTTAAACAGGTCGTTACAGATACCTATTAAGCAATCGTTCGTCCTCGAGCAACAAGGAATTAGAACGGGGAAAATGTACCTGAATCAGCGAACAACTGGGGATATCTCTCGCGCATATCAGGTTCAATCTCCCAAGTAGCCTCCTTAACAGGACGATGCTTCCATTGAACCTTCACAGAAGCAATCTCCTTGGACCTCAACTTCCGAACCTTCCTATCGAAGATCGCTATCGGCTCCTCCACATAGGGTAGATTCTCATCGAGCAACACTGAATCCCGATGGATAACGTAAGTACCATCTGAATGGTATCTTCAACATAGACACATGAAAGACCGGATGAACACTGGACAGTCCTGGTGGCAAGGCCAACGCATAGGCAACGTTGCCAACTCTACGGAGAACCTCAAATGCATCACACCACCCAATAAGAGAACGACACCTCCTACCATACAAAGCCTCGAACGACGCCATATCAATACTCGAATGGTAGCTATTGTTCTATGCAAACTCCGCTAGGGGTAAGAACTGGTCCCAATGACCTCCAAAATCAATGACACATACTCTCAACATATCCTCGAGCACTTGAATAGTCCTCTCGGACTGACCATCAGATTGGGGATGAAAAAATGCACTAGGTCCAACTGAGTACCCAACTCTATCTGGAAAGCCTTTCAGAAATTAGAAGTAAACTGGGGACCTCGATCCGAAACAATGGAAATAGGGACCCCGTGTAATTGCACAATATCACGAATGTAAATCCTGGCTAACTTCTCCGCAGTGTAAGTAACCAGAACTGGAATGAAATGAGCAGACTCAGTCAACCGGTCAACAATGACCCAAACTGAATCATACTTGGCCAGGGTCTTCAGAAAACCCACCAAAAAATCCATGGCAATCTTTTCCCACTTCCACTTGGGAATAGGCATCCTCTGAAACACCCTACCAGGTCTTTGGTGCTCATACTTGACATGCTGACAATTCCCCCACTTAGGCATAAAATCTGCAATATCTCTCTTCATCAGTCAATTCCTTTAACTTAGCCAAAAGACCCAAATTCCATATTCCCATATTCAGATTTCTCTCATAACTGGTCCCTGAATAAAAGAGCTGCCTTTATCGGAATTCTTTGGTTCGATATAGCCATACCCCTGAGAACGATCAATAGGTCCCGTAAATAATTCTCAAACAGCATGAGCCTTTAGACATAAAAACCCACTCTGAACTGGTATAATACTCTGATTTCGCTAACCTTTCTTTCACCCTTCTCAAGTTCTTTGTACCACGATTTCTTAGATACACACAAAGACAAACCCGAAACCATGACTTACTCTTGCCAGAAAAGAATTCTTGCTTTATCGGAGCAACTCTAAGCAATCCCATCAAACAGATCTTACTCATAGTCAACCCTGCTAGTTCCAAGTCTTCTTAAACCTTCACCACAATGCAGGAAACATACCACTGAATAACTTGTCGAGCCAAGTCCGTCGGAAACTATCGATCACTCTAAAGAACTTTCACAACCAAGTACCCCTTTATATTATTATTAAGTATCGACGTAAACTATTATATCTGTCCGAATAGCTGCTCTTGGTAGAATATCTTTAAGTCCACTCGCAAACCTTGATAAAACTCGGTAAACCTATCGTACCTCAAATCCAAACTGAAACTCATCGAATCCGTGAAAATGATTTACTGGAAACCCATAAGTCCTTCTAGAGATATGAACACTATTCATCAGGTTCCAACCAAACAACACTGCCCTGAAATGAATGCACCACCCCTGAACATTATTAATAGCCACTCAAACTGACTCTAAATTTTTGAAACCAATTACTGTCCTACCACGCATATGTGGCGGAATATTCTAGTCTTTTCCTCATGTAATATATCCATTGTTACGACCCAAATAGCTTTGAATGGTACCCACGCTAATTCCCCTACTGGGCGAACCAATCCCCCTACCCAATTATCAACTAATTAAACAATTTTAATAGATTCAAGGATATAACGATGATAGAAATCTCCAAACTGTCTAGTCATGCCATAAATAAATAAAAGAGCAAAAATCCTCACTATTACAACCCCAAATATCCGAAAATCACCGTACAAGGACTCTAAAACATAACTGTCGAAAGAATGAACAACTGCCTGAAATAATCATAAATATCCAAAACGAAGTACATATCCAAAATAAGAAAAATCTTCAGGTGGCATGGCATGGATAGGAGATCACCCTCAGATTTGATCAAGAACTGGCCTCACTGTTACACCTCGGAAAATTTTTCGTGACAATACAATGAATAGACCAACGAAGAGTATGAGTGTACGATGTTTCACTAAGAAGGGAATGACTACCCATGAGTTTTGAAAACGCGAAGGTTGCAGATTTGCATTTCGGCCCAGTGGTCGTAAAACAGAATACGACCCGTAAAGTGATTTACGAACCGTTAAGTGCCATCGTCTTCCAACTATTAAAACTTTAACTTTCTGTCAAATGTTGAAATGGTAAAATACGACTCAGAATACGGACCGTAAATTGAAATATGGCCAGTAAACTGTGATCGTAAACCACCATGACCTACATCAAACCTTTCTGTTTATGATATGCTTAAATACGGTCATGAAGGACGGACCGTAAACTGGGTTTATGGCCACTGTACACCCCGACTACTGTTCACAAAAACTAGATTTTTAAGTTAAGTATAAGGGACCCCAAGCTCATTTTATTTCATTTCTTATCTTCACAATTCAAGAACTCTCTAGAATACTCCAAAACACTTCATCCACAAGAATTCAAGAGAATCAAAGGAAAATCAAGGTCAACAACACCAAATCCATGAAATCAAGAGTGTGAAACCTATCAAAGTTCATCTACACAAAGAAATATCAAAGGAAGTGAAATTGGGTTTTGGCATAAAAGAGTGTTGTTGCTCAAGGCTTGTTCCAACACTTCCCAAGGTAAGTTCGATGACCTTCTCATGATGATTGAAGCATTAATACATTGAAACACTTGGATTATAGAAGAGTGTAGTAAATGGGTCATAAAATGTGAATAGTGCCATAGTTGAATGATAGTTGGATTACATTATGAATGTTGATGAGTTGGGAGTAAAAATATGTTATAAATGACGTGTAGATCATGAAATAGGTGTGATGTATGAGAAAATGTGATGGTGAGCTAAAACCCATAAATGTGGAGAAATTAGAGAAAAATGGTGGAATGTGGTAAATGTAGACAAATGATGATTGTTGAATACAATATTGTGAGCGTTTGGGAGTTAATATAGAATATGGGAAAAGTAGTATAACCAAAGGAAGTGCCGCCCAATTTTCCCTAGAAATAGTTAACTGGTCTTATAGACGATTCACTAATGTTAATGCGATTCCTTTCGAAGGTTGAAAACACGAGCATTGAAGGAGGACGAGCAAGCGATAGCTTAGTTAAACGACAAAGGTATGTGAGGCTGGACCGTTCTTTCTAATGGCATGAATCTCATAGCATAGTTTTGCCTCCTCTTCATGGGTTCCTATATTACGGAAAGCTAAAAGCCTACATCTATGAATGGTAACATAAGATAAGAAATATGATATGATGATCCTAAAATGGCATGATGATATTTATTGCTCACACTCACCTTATATGTTAGTTCCTTCAAGGTGAGGCAGGATGTCAATACTTGCTTCATAATGAAAATGGGGGATCACGACCTTACGTCACCCCGATAAAGTAAAGTTGTTCATAAGCCTTATGCGTGTATTATGATAAGTATGTTACGATGAGCATGTATGATGATGATATAACACCGCGCCTAGTTGGCTGGGTAGTCACCACTAAGGTGGGCAGCTATACGATACACCATGGCCAAATGGCATGGGCAGACACCACTAGTGGGCGGCATGAGATGACACCCCGGACGCGGGAGGCCTGGACGCAGGCTCATGTTATGATTATCACACCGATCTGATATGGACGGGCAGTTTATACATTATGCATATATGATATGATGATGAGCATGAGTAAGACAGTATGACTTATTTTTCTTATACTTGACAGTTAGATTCTGATGTTCCATATTAGTATCTTCTTTACATCATTGTTCTATTTCCTTGTTTATGCCTCTCATACTCAGTACAATATTCGTACTGACGTCTGTTTTCTTTGGACGCTGTGATCATGCCCACAGGTATATAGGGAGGAGATCTCGACCCAGACCAGTAGTAGCCGTCAGCTGATTGAAAGCACTCCTTTGTTTGGAGGTGCTTATGACGATTCTTTTGTGTACATTCATGTATATGTATTTTTGGGCATGACGGGGTCCTGTCCCGTCCTTATGCTTAGCACTCCAATAGAGGCTCGTAGATGCGCAGTGTGGGTTAGATGGTCTCACGAGGTGCTATTATATGTATATATTATTTTGATGGCCGAGAGGAAAATGTATTTAAAAAGTATTTATGTTTCCATATAAAATATAATTTTCCTACAATTTGAGTATAAAGTTGATAAAAGACCATTAAATGAGCAAGATAAGTAGTAGCACGAACGGTGCTCGGTGGCTAGCCCCCGGTACCCGTCGCGGCCCCTAGCTGGGTCATGGCAAAAGTGGTATCAGAGCAGTTCGTCCTAGGAAGTGTCTACGAGCCGTGTCTAGTAGAGTCTTGTTTATGGTGTGATGCACGCCACATTAATAAACAAGAGGCTATAGGGCATTTAGGAAAAATGACCATTCCTCTTCTCATGAGATCATGCGATAGAGCCATGTTTAAGATTTTATCCTCCCTAATAGTGTGTTGTGATTTCAGAATGCCGCCAAAGGGAAAGGCTACAGCTGCCCAGAAGGGCAAGACTACGACAAAGAGGCGGGTAGAAAGAGAGCCTCCGATGAACATAGAAGAAGGCGAATCACACAATGAGGACTTGTCTAATACCTCTTCTACCCCGCCTAATGTGGAAGGGAAAGGAGGAGCTCCAGCTCCAATCCCTCCTCCAGTTGCTTCGGGTCAACAAATGACCGAGGCCATTCATTTATTGATGCAATTGGTTTCCGCCCAGGCGCACCGACAAAGTGCGAGCTCAAGTGATCGGGCAGCAAGTACCGAAGCCCGTGATTTCATGAGTCTAAATCCTCCAGAATTTTTTGGGTCAAAGCCGGATGAAGACCCGCAAGGTTTTATAGATGAGGTACTGAGGACATTGAAGATTGTCCATGCCTCTGAAACTGAATCCGTGGAGTTCGCATCTTATAGACTCCGAGATGTGGCTGTTTTATGGTATAACAACTGGGTATTATCAAGAGGAGAGAATGCGCCTCCTCCGGTTTGGCAGGAATTCGTGGATGCATTTATTGGTCACTATTTGCCACCCGAGGTCCGCTGAGCTAGAGCGGACAGGTTTCTAAATCTGAGGCAAGGAAATATAAGTGCCCGGGAGTATAGCATGCAATTTAATTCTTTGGCTAGATATGCCCCGGCTATTGTGGCCGACATGGGAGATCGGGTACATAGATTTGTAAGTGGCCTAGGACCACATTTATTCTGAGATTGTTTAACGGCTTCCTTGCAAGTGGGGATGGATATTTCCCGAATACAGGCCCATGCTCAAAATTTAGAGGGGCGACAACAACCACCAAGAAGTGACCGCGATAGTGAAAGAAGGCAAGGCAAGAGGGCTAGATCTATGGGAGCAAGCAGTGATTATAGAGGGGGATCAAGGCAGACGTATTCTGGTTACTCAGGCCAGTCAGTGACCAGTGCACCTCCCCAATTTACAGGTAGGAGAGTTGATCGCTCCTTCCGTTCAGGACAGGGCTAGAGTTCGAGGGCTTCAGATTCCCAGTTCAGGGAAGATTGTAGCCAGAGGAGACCTCCAGTACCGCGATGTAGCCAGTGCGGTAGATTGCATTCCGGACAGTGCCGCCAAGGTTCGGACGCTTGCTATACTTGCGGCCAAGTTGATCACATGATGAGAGATTGCCTGTTGATGAGTGGTAGAGTTGGAGTTCAGCCCACAGGTTCGGCAGCTGGTTCTTCCACGCCCGGCAGGACAGACTCCCCAGATGTCAGCAGGCCGAGGTAGAGGCAGAGGGGCAACATCTACTTCAGGTGCCACTCAGCCCCGTGTATATGCTTTAGCCGGACGGCAAGATCTTGAGTCCTCCCCGGATGTGGTTACATGTATATTGTCTATATTCTCCCGTGATGTGTACGCATTGATAGATCCCGGTTCTACTTTTTCTTATATTACTCCATATGTTGCTGGTTGTATTTGGGTGAAGCCCGAGTCAATTAAACCTTTTGAGGTACTCACTCCGGTTGGTGATCCCGTGATAGCAAGGCAAGTGTACAAAATTTTGGTTGATCTGAAAATGGTAGATTTCGATGTAATCATGGGTATGGATTGGTTGGCCTCGTGTTATGCAAATGTTGATTGCCGCACAAAAGTGGTTTGATTTCAATTTCCGGGAGAGCCCGTACTTGAATGGAATGGTAATGCAGCATCTCCAAAGGGTAGGTTTATTTCCTACCTTAAGGCAAGGAAGATGATAGCCAAGGGTTATATTTATCATTTAGTTCGGGTTCATGACACCAAGTCAAAGCCACCAACTTTCCAATCAGTTCCGGTCGTGAATGAATTCCCATATGTGTTTCCAGACGAACTTCCAGGTCTTCCTCCAGAGAGAGATATTGACTTCGCTGTTGATGTGTTGCCGGACACCGAGCCTATTTCTATTCCTCCTTATCGAATGGCTCCGACAGAATTAAAAGAGCTAAAGGCGCAGTTGAAGGACTTGCTTAAAAAGGGGTTTATTAGGCCTAGTTCATCACCGTGGGGAGCACCGGTCTTGTTTGTAAGAAAGAAAGACAGATCTCTACGAATGTGTATCGACTACAGGCAATTGAATAAAGTGACGATAAAGAACAAGTATCCTCTTCCAAGGATTGATGACTCATTCGATCAATTGCAAGGTGCTAAGTGGTTTTCAAAAATAGATTTGAGGTCGGGCTACCATCAGGTGAGAGTTAGAGAAGCGGATATTCCCAAGACGCCTTTCAGAACGAGATATGGCCACTATGAATTCTGAGTGATGTCGTTTGGGCTGACTAATGCTCCGGCCGTGTTTATGAATTTGATGAACAACGTATTCAGGCCTCTCTTGGATTTATTTGTGATAGTGTTTATTGATGATATTCTGGTGTATTCTCGCACGGAATCGAAACATGCTGATCATTTGCGAATTGTTCTTGGCATTCTTCGAGCCCGAGAATTGTATGCAAAATTTTCAAAGTGCGAGTTCTGGCTAAATTCTGTGACATTTTTGGGCTATGTTATCTCAGATGATGGCATTCGAGTCGACACTCAGAAAATTGAAGCTGTGAAGACTTGGCCAAGGCTTACGATGCCAACAAAAGTTCGTAGTTTTCTGGGTTTTGGAAGGATACTACAGAAGATTCATAGAGGGTTTCTCGTCTTTTTCGGCCCCGTTGATGAAGCTAACCTAGAAGTCAGCAAAATTTCAATGGAATGATACTTGTGAACGCAGCTTCTAAGAGTTGAAAGACAGGTTGACCTCAGCTCCGATCTTAACACTTCCAGAAGGGTCAGATGGCTATGTGGTGTATTGTGACTCTTCCGGTGTCCGATTAGGGTGCATATTGATGCAGCATGGTAAAGTTATTACATATGCTTCGAGACAATTACGGAAACATGAAAGAAATTATCTGACTCATGATTTTGAATTGGCTGCGGGTATTCATGCCTTAAAAATATGGAGGCATTATTTGTATGGTGTGCATGTTGATATCTATACGGATCACAAGAGTCTTCAGTACATTTTCAAGCTGAAAGAGTTAAACCTGCGGTAGAGGCGGTGGTTAGAACTATTGAAAGATTTTGATGTGAACATTTTGTACCACCCTGGAAAAGCGAATGTAGTAGCCGATGCGCTTAGCTGCCGATCAATGTGCAGTCTATGTGAAGTCCCTCCGGAAAAGAAACAAATGGTTCATGAGCTTCGCCAACTAGCTAGTCTTGGGATACGTGTAATAGATTCTGGTAATGTGGGGATTAGTATTAGCAATCCCACAACTTCGTCCTTGGACACAGAAGTGAAGGAGCGACAATATGAAGACTCCCAATTGTGCCATTACAGAGACCTATCTCATGAAAAGGAGAAGTCTCCATTTGAAGTTTCTATTGATGGGATTCTTAGGTACCGAGGCAGATTATGTGTGCCGAATGTAGCAAAATTGCGACGAGGAATTCTAGAGGAAGCACATTGTTCTCGGTATTCTATTCATCCAGGTGCAACTAAAATGTATCATGATCTCAAGATGATGTATTGGTGGGATGGAATGAAGAGAGACATAGCGGAATTTGTAGCACAGTGCCCAAATTGCCAACAAGTAAAAGCTGAACATCAGAAGCCAGGAGGCTTATTGCAAGCAATAGAAAGCCCTACTTGGAAATGGGAAGTGATTAACATGGATTTTATTGTAGGATTACCCCGTTCTCGATGAAAGTATGATTCGATATGGGTGATTGTGGACAGGCTCACAAAAGCAACCCATTTTCTTCCAGTTAGAACCCACGTACACAGCAGAAGACTATGCGAAGTTGTATCTCAAGGAAATTGTGCGACTCCATGGTATACCATTATCTATTATAACAGATAGAGGAGCACAGTTTACAGCCAAGTTTTGGAAGTCCTTCCAAGAAGGTCTAGGCACTCAAGTGAAGCTTAGCACGGCATTTCATCCGCCAACTGACGGACAGGCCGAGCGTACTATTCAGACCTTGGAAGATATAGTACGAGCATGTGTGCTGGATTTCGGTGGAAGTTGAGATGATCATTTACCGCTAATCGAATTTGCGTACAATAATAGTTACCATTCCAGCATTCAAATGGCTCCTTATGAAGCTTTATATGGAAGGAAATGTAGATCCCTAATTGGATGGTTTGAAACAGGAGAAGCACAATTAATAGGCCCCGAATTGATTCAACAAGCGGTGGAAAAATTTAAGGTGATCCGAGAACGATTATTGACAGCCCAAAGCCGTCAAAATTCTTATGCAGACAACCGCCGACGAGGCTTGGAATTCCAGGTTGACGATTGGGTATTTTTTAAAGTATCTCCAATGAAAGGGGTGATGAGATTTGGTAAGAAAGGGAAACTAAGCCCTAGATACATTGGATCCTATAGAGTTATCCGCAAGGTGGGTCATGTAGCCTATGAATTGGACTTGCCTTCGGAGCTTGAATTAGTCCACCCAGTTTTCCACGTTTCGATGCTCCGCAAGTGTATTGGAGATCCCACAAAGATTGTCCCGATAGATAATGTGCAAGTAACACAAAAGCTAACCTACGAAGAAGTACCTATTGCTATTATCGACAGGCAAGTGCGAAAACTCCAAAACAAAGAGGCGGTTTCAGTTAAAGTCTTATGGCGAAACAATAACCGGGAAGAAATGACTTGGGAAGCAGAAGAGAGTATGAAGTCCAAGTATCCGCCTTTATTTCGACCCCTAGAGGAGATTCAAGATGAAACGCCAATGATATGAGGTACGTATGCTTATTTTTCATGCTTTTGGTCGTGTGTGGCCATAGATATGTGTTACACCTCGGAAAATTTCCTGTTGGTACGCAAGTAAATGAGCTAATGATGTGTGCGAGGAGTGCGAGTGTATAATGTTTCATGGGAAATGTATGAAAAGGGATGTGGATGATTAGAATGAAAAGTCGAGAAATGAGAAAAATTGAAAGTTGGCAAAACTGCCCAGTGGTCGTATATTGCAAAATACGGACCGTAAAGTGCAATACGGTCCGTAAACTGGCAGTCGTAAACTGCCATGCAAAAGCTTCAGCTTTCTGCCACTGGTCGTAAAGTGCAAATACGGACCGTAAACTGGTATACGGTCCGTAAACTGCCAGGTCGTAAACTGGCATGCCAAACTTCAACTTTCTGCCAGCCGAGGAAATGGTTAAATACGACCTGGTGGACGGACCGTAAAGTGATTTACGGCCCGTAAACCATGGTCGTAAACCACCATGAAGGCAGCCCAGCTTCTGGTTCTGGAGATGGCTAAATACGCCCATGGAGGACGAGCCGTATAGTGGAATACGGTCCGTAAACCTCCATGGACGACCACTGTTCACCCAGCACAGATTTTTCCAATTCATTAAATATAAGGATCAAAACTTATTTTATTTCATTACAACATTACACCACTTCTCTCTACATTTATTATATGAGTTTTCAAGGATTATAAGCCATCAATAACATTAAGACAAGTGAATCAAGGATAAGGGAATCATCATCAAGGATCATCCAAGTCAAGAAATCCAAATGGAGAAAAACTAGGGTTTTGCTCAAAGAAGAGTATTATCAACCAAAGCTTGTTCCTACGACTTCTAAGGTAAGATTCATGATTTTTACAAGATGTTTAAGGTATTGGAGAATTAAAATACATGGATTGTAGAAAATGTGGTCAACTAGGTCATGAATGATGAATAGTGACATTTTGAGAAATAGTTTGAATTGAGTTATGAATGTTGTTGTGTTGTGATATGAATGTGTTATAAATGGTATTAAGATCATGAACTAAACACTTTAGACGAATGGACGAAGATGGGTGTTATAATCATGAATGTGAGTGAATTAGAGGCAAATTGAGGAATCTAGATAATGTGGATAATGTGAATGACTAATGGCCATTGTTATGATATTAATGAAGGTATAAACGCTAGCATTGGAAGGGAACGTGCAAGTGTAGAATAGTTCGACGAAAAGGTATGTAAGGCTAACCCTTCTTTCATAAGGCATGGTTCTTGGCCAAATTCCTAATTCCTCCATATGAGTATGTTGTCTTCACATGGTTGACATTCCGAGCTCATAAGCTCACGACCCTTGATATGTACTATGCTTATACTATGTTCCTCGTATGACGAGTAAGTCCATAATGTTGATGTAACGCTAACGATGAGAATAGTAATGATAATGATATCAAAAATGATGCAAAAGGTGCCTACGGGCTATTATACTTATATGTGCCTATGAAGGGCTATAACGAACCCCGAGCTTATAACGCCGGGTAGAATATATGTACATGAATATGTATGAAGTATGTATACGATTACGAAACGCGCGCGCACGTGTGCAGATGGTACGGATAACCCTGAAGCCTTGGTAGGGCCAGGTAGAAATAACATTGAGCCTTGGTTGGCCAAGTACGTATGAAACACCGAACCTTATGGTCGGGTACGCTATTTATGTATATAAGTGTATGGCTATGTATATAATATGAATATGAATGTGATAAGACTATATATAATAATACGAATAAGGACATGTATACGAATATGAGCACAAGTATGGTACGAGTATTATTATGGGATACGAACGACGATGTATGCAAGTAAGCGAGATGATGATGATTATATTAGTGTCTCCCATCCTATGCTATCTTCATATAATATCTATTATGCTTCTATATTGATGTTGATCATGCTTTACATACTCAGTACATTCTTCGTACTGACGTCCTTTTGTTTGTGGACGCTGCGTCATGCCCGCAGGTGCACAGGGAGACAGATTTGATCCTTAGCTGCCTATTCGGAGATTACATAGAAAGCTCCATTTCCTTCGGAGCCATATCTTTTGGGTACTCATTCTTTTGTGTATATAATTATGGGCATAGCGGGGTCCCGTCCCGCTAATGTGATATGTTATACTCTTAGAGGGTCGTAGACATGTGTGTCTGTGGGTAGATGTGTTTGGCCTTGTCGGCCTTTGTTTTGTATATCATTTTGTCGGCCACGTTGGCCCATGTATATTGATGTGGTATAAATGCCTATGATGATATAAATGTGCGGTTGTCCATATGGGACTAGTTGACGAATGAATGGAAATGCATGTATAATTATGTGGATCACCTAGATGTAAGTATAAGAGTAAGCTAAGAGGGTGCTCGGGTGGGTTAGCACCGGGTGCTCGTCGCGGCCCCGAGTCAGGTCGTGACAAAAGTGGTATCAGAGCAGTTCAGTCCTAGGATGTGTCTACGAGCCGTGACTAGTAGAGTCTTGGTTATGGGTGTGTTGCACGCCACACTTATAAACGAGAAGCTGCGGACATTTTAGGAATATATGACCTTCCTTCTTCATAAGAATCGTGCGATAGAGCTATGATGTAAGAAATTCTTGTTCCTAAATCGTGTGTTATGTATTTCAGAGATGCCAAAAAAGAAAAAGGCTGCAGCAGCCCAAAAGGGCAAGACGGTGGCAGAAAAGCGGGCTGAAAGAGCACCGCCACCGGTAGTAGAGGAAGATAAGTCCCAGAGTGCGGCTCAATCTCAGTCCTCCCAGACAGTGCCTATTACTGAGGCCAAAGGCAGGGCAAGGTGACAGGACCGTTAGTGCAAGGGCCCGTGACTTCATTGCTTTGAAACCCCAGAATTCTTTAGGTCGAAACTGGAGGAGGATCCCCAGGACTTTATTGATGGTATGCTAAGGACGCTCCGGTTGATACATGCTTCAGACACCGAATCGGTGGAGCTAGCGTCATATAGATTGAGGGATGTCTCAATCCAGTGGTATACTGTTTGGATGGCTTCGCGGGGAGCCAATGCACCTCCACCGGTATGGCAAGAGTTTGTTGATGCTTTTCTCCGTCATTATATGCCTCCGGAAGTTCGGCGAGCTAGGGCCGATAAATTCTTGAATTTGAGGCAAGGTAGCATGAGTGCTACAGAGTATAGTCTCCGCTTCAATTCCTTGGCTAGGTATGCTTCGGCCATGGTAGCGGATATGGGCGATCGGGTGCACCGGTTTGTGAAAGTCCTAAGGCCACACTTGATGGATAAATGTTTAACTGCGTCCCTTCAGGATGGCATGGATATTGCACGCATTCAGGCACATGCTCAGGAATTAGAGGAACACCTACAGCAGCGGAGAAATGAACGTGAGCAGGATGGGGGCCATAACAAGAGGGCCAGACCTTCGGGTTCGAGGAGCGAGTCCAGGGGCGGACACAGACAGCAGTTTCCCAGCCATTCAGGCTATTCTATGACCAGTACACCTCCATAGTTCACGGGGTAGAGATTTGACAGATCTACTCGTTCCGAGCCGAGTCAGGGTTATTCGGGGTCTCAATTTAGAGGTGATTCAGGCCAGTCAAGGCCACCTGTACCACGATGTTCCCAGTGTGGGAAGTTGCATTGGGGTCGATGCCGATTGGGCTCGGATGGTTTCTATTCATGCGGTCAACCAGGCCATATCATGCGTGATTGCTCCTCAGTACAGGGTAGAGGTAGGACCCAGCCAGCAGGGTCGGCAGCCGGATCATCAGCATCTGTACGCCCTACGGGGCCAGGTTCACATGCGCCAGTCGGCCATGGTAGAGGTAGAGGCAGAGCTCCCAGTACTAGCGGTCCTCAGCACCGTATTTATGCTTTGGCTGGACGCCAAGATCTTGAGTCTTCTCCTGATGTGGTCACAGGTATATTATCGGTATTCTCTCATGATGTATATGCTTTGATTGATCCGGGCTCCACATTATCATATGTTACTCCATATATTGCGGGTCGATTTATAATTGAGCCGGAGTCTATCAAACCTTTTGAGGTGTCTACACCCGTGGGTGAATCGGTAATAGCTAGCCGAGTATATAGGAATTGTGTGATTGTGATTTGTGATCGTCGTACCATGATTGATTTGCATGAGGTAGAAATGGTAGATTTTGACGTTATTATGGGCATGGATTGGTTGGCTTCTTGTTATGCCAATGTTGATTGCCGAATGAAGATGGTTCGTTTCCAGTTTCCGGGAGAACCAATCTTAGAATGGAAAGGGAATGTGGCATCCCCAAAAGGTAGGTTTATTTCCTATCTAAAGGCAAGGAAAATGATCACGAAAGGGTGCATTTATCACCTAGTACGAGTTCAAGATGTAGAGGCTGAGTCGCCGACTCTTCAGTCAGTTCCGGTAGTGAATGAATTTCCGGATGTGTTCCCGGAAGAGCTTCCAGGCCTTCCCCCCGAGCGAGAGATCGATTTTGCGATTGATGTGCTGCCAGACACTAATCCCATATCTATTCCTCCATATAGGATGGCACCCGCAGAGTTGAAAGAGTTGAAGGAGCAATTAAAAAACTTGCTTGAAAAAGGCTTCATTAGGCCTAGTTCATCCCCGTGGGGAGCACCCGTATTGTTCGTCCGGAAGAAGGATGGCTCCTTGAGAATGTGCATTGATTATCGGCAATTGAATAAAGTGACAATTAAGAACAAGTATCCCCTCCCTAGGATCGATGATTTATTTGATCAATTGCAAGGTGCCAAATGGTTTTCAAAGATTGATTTGAGGTCCGGGTATCACCAAGTAAGAGTTAGGGAGAAAGATATCCCTAAGACAGCTTTCAGAACAAGATATGGCCATTTCGAGTTCCGAGTAATGTCGTTTGGGCTAACCAATGCACCGGCAGTGTTTATGGACTTAATGATCAATGTATTCAGGCCTTTTCTGGATTGATTCGTGATTGTATTCATCGATGACATCCTAGTGTATTCTAGATCCAAGGCAGAGCATGTGGATCATTTGCGAATTGTCCTTGGAGTTCTTCGAGCTCGAGAGTTATTCGCGAAGTTTTCCAAATACGAGTTTTGGTTGAACTCAGTGGCATTTCTGGGCCACATTGTTGCAGCTGACGGTATTCGAGTGGATAGCCAAAAGATTGAGGCAGTGAAAACTTGGCCAAGGCCCACGACCCCTACGGCGGTTCGTAGCTTTTTGGGCTTAGCCGGTTATTACAGAAGATTTGTTGAGGGTTTCTCTTCTATTTCTGCACCGCTCACCAAGTTGACTCAGAAGTCAGCTGAGTTTCAATGGACAGATGCTTGCGAGCGTAGTTTCCAAGAGTTGAAAGACCGACTGACTTCAACCCCAGTCTTGACACTTCTAGAGGGATTGGAATGATATGTTATTTATTGTGATGCTTCAGGCGTCGGGCTAGGCTGTGTATTGATGCAAAATGGTAAAGTGATTGCGTATGCTTCTAGACAATTACGGAAACATGAGCAGAATTATCCTACCCATGACTTAGAATTGGCCGCGGTGGTCCATGCTTTAAAGATATGGAGACATTACTTATATGGTGTCAACGTGGATATTTATACAGATCATAAGAGTCTCCAGTACATCTTCAAGCAGAAAGAGTTGAATTTGCAGCTACGACGATGGCTAGAGTTGCTAAAAGACTGTGATGTTGAAATCCTGTACCACCCCGGAAAGGCAAATGTTGTGGCTGATGCTCTTAGCCGTAGGTCGATGGGAAGTCTAAGTGATGTACGACCAGAAAAGAAAGAGATGGCCCATGATCTTCAGCAGTTAGCTAGCCTAGGAGTCCGAGTAGTGGACTCAGGTAGTAGCGGAGCTACTATTCAGAATTCAGCAGTTTCATCGTTAGTAGCGGAAGTAAAAGAGCGACAATATGAGGATCCCATGCTAATGCAGTATAGAGATATACTCCTTCAGAAGGAGGAGTCATCATTTGACATTTCGGAAGACGGAGTTCTCCGATGTCGAGGCAAGTTATGTGTTCCCGATGTGGCAGGTCTACGCCATCAGATTTTGAGAGAAGCTCATTGTTCCCGTTACTCCGTTCACCCCGGAGCGACGAAAATGTATCATGATCTTAAGACTATATATTGGTGGAATGGGATAAAGAAAGACGTAGCGGAATTCGTAGCTCAGTGTCCTAATTTCCAACAAGTGAAGATAGAACACCAAAAGCCGGGTGGCTTATTGCAAGCTATAGAAATCCCAACTTGGAAGTGGGAAGTGATTAATATGGATTTCATTACAGGGTTACCCCGTTCTCGACGTAAATATGATTCTATATGGGTGATCGTGGATAGGCTCACAAAGTCAGCGCATTTCTTACCGGTCAGAACGACCTATATGGCAGAAGATTATGCCAAGCTTTATCTTAAAGAGATAGCGAGACTCCATGGCGTTCCGGTATCTATTATCTCCGATAGAGGGACTCAGTTTACAGCCAAGTTTTGGGGGTCTTTCCAAGAAAGTTTAGGGACCCAAGTGCGCCTAAGCACGACGTTTCACCCACAGACCGATGGGCAAGCTGAACGTACTATTCAGACTCTTGAACATATGTTATGGGCATGTATGATAGATTTTGGAGGAAATTGGGATGACCATTTGCCACTCATTGAGTTCTCTTACAATAACAGTTATCATTCTAGCATTCAAATGGCACAGTATGAGGCTCTATATGGGCGAAAGTGTAGATCCCCAGTTGGGTGGTTTGAAACCGGAGAAGCTAAGTTGATAGGGCCAGACTTGGTCCAGCAAGCAATAGAGAAAGTTAAGCTCATACAAGATCGGTTGCTAGCGGCTCAAAGTCGTCAGAAGTCCTATGCGAATAATCGTCGAAGAGACTTAGAGTTCGAAGTGAAAGAATGGGTATTCTTGAAAGTGTCGCCGATGAAGGGCGTGATGAGATTTGGCAAAAAGGGGAAGCTCAGTCCCCGGTATATTGGGCCATACAAAATTGTGCGCAAAATAGGCGAAGTGGCCTATGAGCTAGATCTACCTCCAGATTTGGAGTCAGTCCATCCAGTATTTCATGTTTCGATGCTTCGGAAGTGTGTTGGAGATCCTACGAGGATCGTCCCAGTGAATGATATTCAAGTGACAGAAAAGTTAACTTATGATGACATACCCATTGCCATATTAGATAGGCAAGTACGGAGGCTTAGAAACAAAGAAGTGGCCTCAATTAAAGTTCTGTGGAGAAATGACAATCGAGAGGAAATGACATGGGAAGCAGAAGAGAATATGCGATCCAAATACCCACATTTATTTCAGCCCTTGGAAGAAGTCCAAGATGAGACGTCAAAGTCATAAGGTATGCATGTTTTCCCTTTTATACATTCAGGTCGTGTGTGGCCAAATTTCTAGTGCTGTTGTATTATTGCCGTGTGAGGCATTGTTATTGTGGGTTGTTGTGACAGGGTGGTAGTGCCACATTACAGAGGAAACTCTTGCGAAATTTTCATAGAATTCCCCAAGACTTTAACATTCGAGGACGAATGTTCCTAAGGGGGGTAGAATGTTACACCTCAGAAAATTTCCCGTTGGTACGCAAGTAAATGAGCTAATGATGTGTGCGAGGAGTGCGAGTGTATAATGTTTCATGGGAAATGTATGAAAAGGGATGTGGATAATTAGAATGAAAAGTCGAGAAATGAGAAAAATTGAAAGTTGGCAAAACTGCCCAGTGGTCGTATATTGCAAAATACAGACCGTAAAGTGCAATACGGTCCGTAAACTGGCAGTAGTAAACTGCTATGCAAAAGCTTCAACTTTCTGCCAGTGGTCGTAAAGTGAAAATACGGACCGTAAACTGCCAGGTTGTAAACTGGCATGCCAAACTTCAACTTTCTGCCAGCCGAGGAAATGGTTAAATACGACCTGGTGGATGGACCGTAAAGTGATTTACGGCCCGTAAACCATGGTCGTAAACCACCATGAAGGCAGCCCAGCTTCTGGTTCTGGAGATGGCTAAATACGCCCATGGAGGACGAGCCGTATAGTGGAATACGGTCTGTAAACCTCCATGGACGACCACTGTTCACCCAGCACAGATTTTTCCAATTCATTAAATATGAGGATCATGACTTATTTTATTTCATTACAACATTACACCACTTCTCTCTAGTACTTTTCTCTACATTTATTATATGAGTTTTCAAGGATTATAAGCCATCAATAACATTAAGACAAGTGAATCAAGGATAAGGGAATCATCAAGGATCATCCAAGTCAAGAAATCCAAATGGAGAAAACTAGGGTTTTGCTCAAAGAAGAGTATTATCAACCAAAGCTTATTCCTACAACTTCTAAGGTAAGATTCATGATTTTTACAAGATGTTTAAGGTATTGGAGAATTAAAATACATGGATTGTAGAAAATGTAGTCAACTAGGTCATGAATGATGAATAGTGACATTTTGAGAAATAGTTTGAATTGAGTTATGAATGTTGTTGTGTTGTGATATGAATGTGTTATAAATGGTATTAAGATCATGAACTAAACACTTTAGACGAATGGACGAAGATGGGTGTTATAATCATGAATGTGAGTGAATTAGAGGCAAATTGAGGAATCTAGATAATGTGGATAATGTGAATGACTAATGGCCATTGTTATGATATTAATGAAGGTATAAACGCTAGCATTGGAAGGGAACGTGCAAGTGTAGAATAGTTCGACGGAAAGGTATGTAAGGCTAACCCTTCTTTCATAAGGCATGGTTCTTGGCCAAATTCCTAATTCCTCCATATGAGTATGTTGTCTTAACATGGTTGACATTCCGAGCTCATAAGCTCACGACCCTTGATATGTACTATGATTATACTATGTTCCTCGTATGACGAGTAAGTCCATAATGTAGATGTAACGCTAACGATGAGAATAGTAATGATAATGATATCAAAAATGATGCAAAAGGTGCCTACGGGCTATTATCCTTATATGTGCCTATGAAGGGCTATAACGAACCCCGAGCTTATAACGCCGGGTAGAATATATGTACATGAATATGTATGAAGTATGTATACGATTACGAAACGCGCGCGCACGTGTGCAGATGGTACGGATAACCCTGAAGCCTTGGTAGGGCCAGGTAGAAATAACATTGAGCCTTGGTTGGCCAAGTACGTATGAAACACCGAACCTTATGGTCGGGTACGCTATGTATGTATATAAGTGTATGGCTATGTATATTATATGAATATGAATGTGATAAGACTATGTATAAGAATACGAATAAGGACATGTATACGAATATGAGCACAAGTATGGTACGAGTATTATTATGGGATACGAACGATGATGTATGCAAGTAAGCGACATGATGATGATGATATTACTGTCTCCCCTTCTATGCTATCTTCATATGATATTTATTATGCTTCTATATTGATGTTGATCATGCTTTACATATTCAGTACATTCTTCGTACTGACGTCCTTTTGTTTGTGGATGCTGCGTCATGCCCGCAGGTGCACAGGGAGACAGATTTGATCCTTAGCTACCTATTCGGAGATTACATAGAGAGCTCCATTTCCTTCGGAGCCATATCTTTTGGGTACTCATTCTTTTGTGTATATAATTATGGGCATAGCGGGGTCCCGTCCCGCTAATGTGATATGTTATACTCTTAGAGGCTCGTAGACATGTGTGTGTGTGGGTAGATGTGTTTGGCCTTGTCGGCCTTTGTTTTGTATATCATTTTGTCGGCCACGTTGGCCCATGTATATTGATGTGGCATAAATGCCTATGATGATATAAATGTGCGGTTGTCCATATGGGACTAGTTGACGAATGAATAGAAATGCATGTATAATTATGTGGATCACCTAGATGTAAGTATAAGAGTAAGCTAAGAGGGTGCTCGGGTGGGTTAGCACCGGGTGCTCGTCGCGGCCCCGAGTCGGGTCGTGACAATATGTCAATGTTGTAATGTAGCCCTGTGAGGCGATGCTTTTATGGGTTGTTGTGACAGGTTGGTAGTGCTAAATTACAGGGGAAACTCTGGCAAAATTTTCGTAGAATCCCGAGTGTTTTAACATTCGAGGACGAATGTTCCAAAAGGGGGGACGAATGTTCCAAAAGGGGGGAAGAATGTTACACCTCAGAAAATTTTCCGTGAGCATACAATGAATAGACCAACGAAGTTTTGTAAACGCGAAGGTTGCAGATTTGCATTTCGGCCCAGTGGCCATAAAACAGAATACGGCCCATAAAGTGATTTACGGACCGTAAAGTGCCATCGTCTTCCAACTATTAAAACTTCAACTTTCTGTCAAATGTTGAAATGGTAAAATACGACTCAGAATAAGGACCGTAAATTGAAATACGGCCCGTAAATTGTGACTGTAAACCACCATGACCTACAGCAAACCTTTCTGTTTCTGATATGCTTAAATACAGTCATGAAGGACGGACCGTAAACTGAGTTTACGGCTACTGTACACCCCGACTACTGTTCACAAAAATCAGATTTTTAAGTTAAGTATAAGGGACCCCAAGCTCATTTTATTTCATTTCTCATCTTCACAATTCAAGAACTATCTAGAATACTCCAAAACACTTCATCCACAAGAATTCAAGAGAATCAAAGGAAAATCAAGGTCAACAACACCAAATCCATGAAATCAAGAGTGTGAAACCTATCAAAGTTCATCTACACCAAGAAATATCAAAGGAAGTGAAATAGGGTTTTGGCATAAAAGAGTGTTGTTGCTCAAGGCTTGTTCCAACGCTACCCAAGGTAAGTTCGATGACCTTCTCATGATTATTGAAGCATTATTACATTGAAACACTTGGATTATAGAAGAGGGTAGTAAATGGGTCATAAAATGTGAATAGTGTCATAGTTGAATGATAGTTGGATTGCATTATGAATGTTGATGAGTTGGGAGTAAAAATATGTTATAAATGACGTGTAGACCATGAAATAGGTGTGATGTATGAGAAAATTTGATGATGAGCTGAAACCTATAAATGTGGAGAAATTAGAGAAAAATGGTGGAATGTGGTAAATGTAGATAAATGATGATTGTTGAATACAATATTGTGAGCGTTTGGGAGTTAATATAGAATATGGGAAAAGTAGTATAACCAAAGGAAGTGCCGCCCAATTTTCCCTAGAAATAGTGAACTAGTCTTATAGACGATTCACTAATGTTAATGCGATTCCTTTCGAAGGTTGAAAACACGAGCATTGAAGGAGGACGAGCAAGCGATAGCTTAGTTAAACGACAAAGGTATGTGAGGCTGGACCATTCTTTCTAATGGCATGAATCTCATAGCATAATTTTGCCTCCTCTTCATGGGTTCCTATATTCCGGAAAGCTAAAAGCCTACATCTATGAATGGTAACATAAGATAAGAAATATGATATGATGATCCTAAAATGGCATGATGATATTTATTGCTCACACTCACGTTATATGTTAGTTCCTTCAAGGTGAGGCAGGATGTCAATACTTGCTCCATAATGAAAACGGGGGATCACGACCTTATGTTACCCCGATAAAGTAAAGTTGTTCATAAGCCTTATGCGTGTATTATGATAAGTATGTTACGATGAGCATGTATGATGATGATATAACACCGCGCCTAGTTGGCCGGGCAGTCACCACTAAGGCGATCAGCTATACGATACACCATGGCCAAATGGCATGGGCAGACACCACTAGTGGGCGGCATGAGATGACACCCCGGATGCGGGAGGCCTGGACGCAGGCTCATGTTATGATTATCACACTGATCCGATATGGACGGGCAGTTTATACATTATGCATCTATGATATGATGATGAGCATGAGTAAGACAGTATGACTTTTTTTTCTTATACTTGACAGTTAGATTCTGATGTTCCATATTAGTATCTTCTTTACATCATTGTCCTATTTCTTTGTTTATGCCTCTCATACTCAGTACAATATTCGTACTGACGTCTGTTTTCTTTGGACGCTGTGATCATGCCCACAGGTAGACAGGGAGGAGAGCTCGACCCAGACCAGTAGTAGCCGTCAGCTGATTGAAAGCACTCCTTTGTTCGGAGGTGCTTATGACGATTCTTTTGTGTACATTCATGTATATGTATTTTTGGGCATAACGGGGTCCTGTCCCGTCCTTATGCTTAGCACTCCAGTAGAGGCTCGTAGATGCGCAGTGTTGGTTAGATAGTCTCACGAGGTGCTATTATATGTATATATTATTTTGATGGCCGTGAGGCAAATGTATTTAAAAAGTATTTATGTTTCCATATAAAATATGATTTTCCTTCAATTTGAGTATAACGTTGATAAAAGACCATTAAATGAGCAAGATAAGTAGTAGCACGAGCGGTGCTCGGTGGCTAGCCCCGGGTAACCGTCGCGGCCCCTAGCTGGGTCGTGACACTCACGCTAAATATGAGGCCTGGTAGATGCCTCTGGATTACAATCTGCACTCAAAACAATGCAGCAAGGTTGTATAAGTGTACACACTATGTACCGGTAGATATCATAGGCCGACTAAGACTAGTATCATGCATAAAATCACAAAATCAATAGAATAAACAGATAGGCACAACAACACATAACCATATAAAATTATCAACAGAATCATCCAACCCCGAAATATCAGCAAACCCATGAATAAGATAAGTCCCCACAAACAAAAATCAATAATGGTAACTCAAGTCATGAAATCACCAACACAGCCGTAACTCACGAATAATGTTACATCCGACATTTTTGCATATTCGAAAAATGCGAAATAATTTTGATTCGTAATGAATGAGGCCAAATTTGGACTTTGCTTAGTATGAATGTGTTGACTATGAATACATTGGTGTGGAATTACGAAAGGAGGCCAAGGGCAAAATTGAAATTTTAGAAACTTGCTTCATGAATTACAAGATTAAGCCATCAATTGGGCTCAAAAATTAATTAGAAAATGAGGCCCAAGCAAGGGAGGCCCAACCGGCCATGTACACTTGATCCAAGCCCATGGATTAATTAATTTCCATGTGATGAATTATCTTATATAAGTCATCTATATCCTTAGAACATTCAAGAAAGAACAAGAAAAAGAAAGAGAGAGGTCACGGCCTAGAGAGAAAGAAAAGAAAGAAAATTCTTGGAGCCTAATCTTAGGTTGAAAAATTCATTTCTTGTGAGATTATTACCAAGCTCAAGATTCTCTATAACTTGGTATAATTATTTTGGCAAGAGGACAACTCTAGTGGCAAGTGAAGAACTTGAAGGAAATGTAAGGATTTCATGCCTTTGTTATGTTGTGGAAGGTATATGTATGATGTAGTGTGTGGAAATGAATGAAAAGCATGAAAATTTTGTGTGTTAGAAGTATATGCATGTTGGTCGTGTACATGTATGTGTTGTAAGTATATGATGACTTGAATTCATGTGGTAATCTAGTTGTGGTTATGGTGGAAATTGTATTAGAAATGAAAGTTGAATGAATTAGTGAAAGTTGGAAATTATAAGGTATGGCCGTGTGGTGCTATGTGTAGGATGGAATATGAACTAAATTTCTCTAGTATGTTAATTGTGTTATTGTGAAGTGAATGAAAGAATAATGGTTCTTGTTGTCATGGAAGAATAGTTGTTAAGTTGTTGTAGGAAATTATGCAAGTTTATTGTAACTTATGTAAATGTGGGAATGAAAGTAGTAAGAGGCAAATTATGGTTGGCATTGATGAAGTTGAAAGATAGAAGTATATCATGAACATGTTTGCTAAAAGATTGGAAGTTGTGAGCGAATTATGCTTTTGGTAGGAAACTTGTATATGGTGTATACCCTATGTATATCTTGTGAAAATGGTATGATATGATTCCGAATGGTATTGTAATGACTTTGATTAGAATAAATGAGAGAATGTTGGTATTGATTTAGGAGCGTGAAGTCGAAATGAGGGTTGTTGTATTATGTCGTAAAGTAGACTAATTGTGTATATTATGAATTATGATAACTGTTGATGT